>NC_039251.1:6889387-7005063 GCF_003368295.1 Carassius auratus | reverse complement strand
CGGGTGAATCATCAATATTAAGAGTAAAAGTGTACGGTTTGGAGAGCATGCTTTTGGGGCCAATCAGCAGAATTTCAGTTTTATCCGTGTTGAGTTTGAGAAAATTGTTTTCCATTCATGTTTTTAAGTCAGAAAGGCAGTCAGTGAGCGAGTGTGGGGGGGGGTCAGAGAAGGAAGTAGTGGTAAGATAGAGTTGAATGTCATCAGCATAGCAGTGGAAATTTAGACCGTGGCTGCGAATAATCTGACCAAGAGGGAGAATGTATATGAGAAAGAGGAGTGGCCCGAGAACCGAACCCTGAGGGACACCAATAGTGACTGGGGACATAGAAGATTTATGTGAGCCAAGTGCGACAAACTGCTTTCTGTTGGTGAGGTAAGATTGAAACCAACTTAGGGCTGTGCCTGAAACACCAATGGTAGACAGACGGGAGATTAAGACATTGTGATTTATTGTATCAAAAGCAGCACTAAGATCGAGAAGGATGAGAATGTTGAGTGAGCCAGAGTCCACAGACAGAAGGAGGTCGTTAACTATGCGTAATAGGGCAGTCTCTGTACTGTGACACGGGCGGAAGCCAGATTGAAAAGGCTCGTACAGGTTGTGATGGTGTAGAAAAGTGTGTAGTTGTAAGGCCACCACTTTTTCTAATACCTTAGCCAGAAAGGGGAGGTTGGAGATTGGACGGTAGTTAGACAGTGATGTAGGGTCAGAATTAGGTTTTTTGAGAATGGGTGTGATTACAGCAATTTTGAGTGCAGCAGGCAGATCACCAGAGTTGAGACAGGCGTTTACAATCAATGTAATGGATTCAGTTAAAGATGTGACACAGGCCTTGAGTAAAGAGGTGGGGACAGGATCGAGCTGACATGAGGAACAGTTAGACTTAATAATGATGTCAGTGATAGTGGTAGAGTCAATAGCAGTAAACTGGGAGAGCTGTGGGCCCATGGGAGGAGGAGTAGTTTGAGAGCTAACGTGGGTGTTAAAAGTGTTGTAAATTTGGGTAATTTTGTCTTCAAAGAATTTTAAGAAGGCATGGCACTGTTCAGGGGTCTTAGGACAGGCAATGAGAGGGGGTTTGAGAAGTTTGTCTACAGTCCTAAATAAGGTTTTTGGCCTGGACATGGAGGAGGTGATGAGTGATGAGTAGTAGTTTGAGCGGGCAGCGTTAAGGGCATCTCTATATGTCTGGGTGTGTTCAGTATAGAGCAAAGAGTGAATTGTAAGGCCAGTTTTTTTATATAGCCGTTCAAGACGGCGGCCAGCGGCCTTTAGTTGCCTGAGCTCAGGGGTAAACCAGGGACATCTACGGTTTGCTGGTACAAGCCTAGACCTGACAGGGGCTAAGCTATCAAGCAGGTTGTTCAGGGAGTCATTGTACATATCAACCAGGTTATCTGGGGATGAGTTCTCGTCCAGCTCAGATAACGGTGAGGCCTGTATAGAGGCAGCAAGCATGCTACGGTCAATTGATCTGGTATTACGACCTGTGATAGTTATTTTCTCAGAGGAGGTAGGAGTTGTGACCGTATGAAAACAGCATTCAATTAACTTATGGTCAGATACACCAGAGATGGAACCAGAAACAGAAATGTCATCCAAGCCAGAGGAGCAGAGCAGATCCAGAGTGTGGCCATGAGTGTGAGTAGGAAAGTTAACATGCTGTGTTAAACTAAAACAATCCAGTACAGAGTTAAACTCCGAGGTGTAAGAACAGTTTATATCCACATGTATGTTAAAATCCCCTAACATAATCATGGCAGAACAGAGAGATGAAATGACTATGAGAAGTTCATTCAATTCAGACAGAAAATTTGCAGATGGTTTGGGGGGGCGGTAGATTAACAGTAATAGTAAGGGTATAGTAACAACCTTTACAGCAATGTATTCAAAAGATGTCACTTCAAAAGGCCTGAGTTCTTTAACAGACAGGTCAGAGCGGTGTACTACCGCCAAACCGCCTCCTCTCCCTACCAATCTTGGTTTGGATATATAACAATAGCCAGGGGGAGTCAGCATATTTAAATGAATACAATCGCCAGGTTGCTGCCAAGTCTCTGAGATACAAAACAAATTCCACTTTTTGTCAAGGATAAGATCATTCATTAGGGACGTTTTGTTTGCGATTGATCACACATTTAGATGGGCAATATTAAAGTTCTGATTTGACGTTGAGGCAGAAGCAGACAGTCTGGAGGGGTGACGGAGATTTCCAAAGTTAATTCCCCTGTTCTTATGCTGGGGTCGCCTACAACAATCGGGCGTGTATGTCGTTGGAATGAGCGCATCATGTCCGTAGATAAGAGTCGGTCCTCTTTTGCCGCGATGAATATAACGTGGACGACGAATAATACCGAGCGAGCTGCAGAGTTTATACAGTTTATACTGCTACAAACTTTCCATCCATGGAGTATTGCTACAAACTTTCAATCCGTGGACTATTGCTACAAACTCTCCATCTGTGGACTATTGCTACAAACGTTGATACACACTGCTCCTTCTGTTCTGTTTGCTATGGCCCAGCACACCGGCTCCTTTCCTGCATGAGCTTTCTTCCTCGCTCCCTTCACTGCGACTACTCTCAAACTGTTTTAACATTTCTTTCATCAAAGAATCCTGAAAGAAGTATCACAGTTTCAGCAGCACAACTCTGATAATAAATCATCATATTATTCTGATTTGTGAAGATCATGTGACACTGAAGACTGGAGGAATGATGCTGACAATCACAGAAATAAAATAGATTTTAATGTATATTAAAATGAAAAAGTTGTTTTACTTCATAATAATATTTCACTTTTTTCCTGTATTTTTGATCAAATAAATGCAATTTTGACGAGTAAACTCCAACAACAACAACACATAAAAAATCAATCTGATCCCAAACTCTGACCGGTGTGTGTGTGTGTGTGTGTGTGTGTGTGTGTTTGTTTGTGTATAGCACTTACACACTAATCCCCACAAGAATAAAGATGTTAAATACTCATCTGAGGAGAAAACTACGTTGCATAATAATGAAAGGATGTGTGACGTACACTTTCTGTAAACTGAGCCAAACATTTTCACTGATTTAGGGTAGAGTAAGAATATTTAAAGTATTGCGCAAGTTAGTTCATACTTGGATATAATTTTATATACAATATTACCTGTTCTTTTCATCATCATCTTTAAGAGTTCATGATCATTTCTGTTCAAATTTATTTCTCAGTTGATAAATCCATCGCGAGTCGCGAACATGCTCCGAAGTGCCGATCTTAATCAACCGAGTCGCGAACATGCTCCGAAGTGCCGATCTGAATCAACCGAGTCACGAACAGGCTCCGAAGTCCCGATCTTAAAACTTCGACCAAAGAATGTAAAAAATAACTCTATTTCTCTAATAACTCTACAACTCTATGAAAGACTCAGACCACGTATCTAAAAATAAATCGCTATAGTAAAAGAGAAATAATAAGAGGAGTGAAGTTTCCTACCGTATATTAAAATAAAATGTATATTATGCCAAACATTTTCACTGATTTAGGGTAGAGTAAGAATATTTAAAGTAAGTTAGTTCATACTTGGATATAATTTTATATGCAATATTACCTTTTCTTTTCATCATCATCTTTAAGAGTTCATGATCATTTCTGTTCAACTTTATTTCTCAGTTGATAAATCCATCCACAGTTCATAAAACACAACACATGCAACTTCCTGTCATTGAAATCATTTAAAAATCAAATCGACAGCTTAGAAAAAAAAAAAAGCCTCAGGCCCAAATATTCAGTTATCACTAATGAACTGTTTGACAAACACTTCTTGCTTTGAAGTACAGATCTGAATTAAAAAAAAATTAAAAAAAATCACAAACAGTCCCCGGAGTCTCAATCTGAATCAACGGAGTCGCGAACATGCTCCGAAGTGCCGATCTGATTCAACCGAGTCGAGAACATGCTCCGAAGTGTCGATCTGAATCAACCGAGACACGAACATGCTCCGAAGTGCCGATCTAAATCAACCGAAACGCGAACATGCTCCGAAGTGCCGATCTGAATCAACTGAGACCGAACATGCTCCGAAGTGCCGATCTGAATCAACCGAGACGCGAACATGCTCCGAAGTGTCGATCTGAATCAACCGAGAAGCGAACATGCTCCGAAGTGTCGATCTGAATCAACCGAGACGCGAACATGCTCCGAAGTGCCGATCTGAATCAACCGAGTCGCGAACATGCTCCGAAGTGCCGATCTGAATCAAACGAGTCGCGAACAGGCTCCGAAGTCCCGATCTGAAAACTTCGACCAAAGAATGTAAAAACTAACTCTATTTCTCTAATAACTCTACAACTCTATGAAAGACTCAGACCACGTATCTAAAAATAAATCGCTATAGTAAAAGAGAAATAATAAGAGGAGTGAAGTTTCCTACCATTCTGCTGTGTTTGGTCCTCACGCCCGTCTGACTCTCCGCAGCGCGTCTCCGCCCCATCACACGCGCGTTTACAGCGCTAAATTAATCATATTTGCTAATTATTATACATTTACTTCATTGTCAGCTTCAGGTAATTCATTTATTATTGTTCAATGAACTGTTTGATACAAAAAAGGTTGTATTTCAGTAATAATTCAAAATTATCAAAATAAAATATATAAAATAATGGTTTATATTTTAATATCCTTTAAAATATAATTTATTACTGTGATGTGCAGCTGTATTTTCAGCATCATTCCTCCAGTCTTCAGTGTCACATGATCTTCAGAAATCAGTCTAATATGATGATTTATTATTAGAATTATTAATAGTTGTGATGCCAAATATTATTTTGGAATCTGCGATACTTTTTTCCGGATTCTTCAATGTATACTTTTTTTTTTTTTTTTTTAAAGAACAGCGTTTATTAAAAATATAAATCTCTTCTAACAATATTAATTTTTGATTTCACTTCTTGTCAATTTAATACATCCTAAAAGAGTTATAAACTTTTGAACTCTATTGTTTATTGTGTTACGTCCAGTGACGTATTCAATTGTGTTGTCTGTATTGTTGCATGGTCCTTTTGTTGTTTCTCTCTTGCTCCGTCTCTCCTGCTTCTCTGGCTCCTCCCACTCTTTCCACTCGGGCAGGTAGCTGATTGCCTTTTCCAGCTGCATCTACTTACCAACCGAAGGAGAAGCAGTATAAAAGCTGAGCAGGAACTACAGAAGAGGAGAACTTTTCTCCAGAGCATGTCCTTTGTCTAGCTTGGCCTCGTGCAGTTTGTTGTAGCCTTTTGGGGTTCTGTGTAGTAAACTTCATTAATCTGAAGTACTGTTGATTTAACTCTGTTGTTTGATTGTTACCCTTTTTGGAAGCTGTAGGGAGGTGGGTGCCTTTTTCTTTTGTCCTGTACATATTTTTCTCCTGGTTTGAGGATTAGATAGGGAGTTAGTGTATAACTTTGTTGTTGATTTTATTTTCATTTGACAGGTTTAGAAAGAGTCTAATTTCCAGAATAGACACCCTTTTGTTTGTTATTTTTGCATTATTCCCCCTCCTGAAGTTTTGCTTCCCTCTTAATGTTATTTCTTTGAGAATTGTTAACTCCCAGCATTCACCGAGCTGTTAATAAACCTTTTTTTTTAACAGCCACCTTGTTGTTGTTGCTATGCAGGGGCTTGGGTAAATGCTCTTCCCAAACACTAATATTGTTACGTTACTGTTAAACCCCTAGATGCATAAGACGTAACATATTTTGGGGGCTCGTCCGGGATCGTTAGGTAGTAACTTTATTTATTGTGCTTTTGGAAAAGTATCATCGAGGCTATACTGTTGAAAGTGAGCTTTGGTTTTCTCTTTTTGGTGGTGAGGGCAGTGTAGTGCAGTAATGGAATTTGACTTAATAGAGTTTACGCTTGCACCTTCCACAGATGTTTATAATCGATGCAAAAAAAAGGATTTGTTATTGATTGCTGATTTCTTTAATGTTACTGTGCCTGGAGGTGCTACTAAGCAGGTGGTTAAGGATGTGCTGTATGAGGAGTTAGTGACCAGAGGTATTTTGCCTGATGATTCACCGCCTGATGTGTCAAGGGAGGATGTAGCAGCTGGAGAGGCATCTGCTTCTAGTCCATATCTTGCCACTGAATATCGACTAGATCCGATGATTGAGGTTAAGTTAAAAGAGCTTGACTTGGAATTAAAAAAACAAGAACATGACATTAAAGTAGTACAACTCCGTACTGTCGAAGTTGAGGCAGATAGGGATATTAGGCTTAAAACACTTGAGATTGAAGCTGAGAATTTGCGGATGAAGTCTGTTCAGCCTGTTCCCCTTCCACGTACGAGAGCTCCCTCTTCACCAGCATTTGGTGTTGCCCAGTTACAATCTAGTACCGTTAACTACGATTCAGTGGGTGATACCCAGTCAAACTTTGATGTTGCAAAGTATATAAAACTCATACCACCTTTTAGAGAAGCTGAAGTAGACTCCTACTTCATCACTTTCGAACGCATTGCCATAAAGTTAGGGTGGCCGAAGGAGATGTGGGGTCTCCTCCTGCAATGTAACTTTGTAGGTAAGGCACAGGAGGTCTGTTCTTCACTTCCGATTGAACAGTCTCTTGATTATGAGATGGTCAAAGCAGCAGTATTAAGAGCATATGAGTTGGTTCCTGAAGCCTACCGGCAGCGCTTCCGGAACTTATTGAAATCAGCCAAACAAACATATGTAGAGTTTGTGCGGGAGAAAAAAACACTTTTTGAAAAGTGGTGCCTCGCCAGTAAGGTGACGAGTTTTGAACAGTTGCAGGAACTTATTCTATTGGAAGAATTAAAGTATTGTGCTCCTGAAGCTCTAGTTGTTCATTTAAATGAACAAAAGGTAGACACACTCTCTGAGGCAGCTGTGGTTGCAGATGAATTTGTGCTTACCCATAAGACAGTGTTCCCAGTTTCACTGCAGTCCAAACATCAGTATTTGAACTTTGAGCAATCGGGGAAGGAAACTTCAAATGTTCAAAGGGAAGGGGCAGACAAGGGTCGTAAGGCTGATGTAAGGCGCTTCGGTAGTAAACGTGTATGTTTCTATTGTTTGGATTCAGGGCACCTGATTTCTGATTGTAAAGCGTGGAAGCAGAAGTATGCTGCTGGGAAATCTAAAAGTGTGGCGTTTGCTCAGACTGTTTCAACTCCTGAAAGCTGTTCCATGCCAGTTAAGAGTACTGGGTACGAACCCTTTCTCCTTAATGGTTCTGTTTCCCTTTGTGCTGACTCTCTGGGTAAGCCTATCTCCATTCTAAGGGACACTGGTTCAACCCAGTCATTCATTCTAGCTGATGCATTGCCATTCTCACCAGAAACGTACTCCGGTATGGATGTGTTGGTCCGGGGAATTGAATTGGGATGTGTTAGGGTGCCATTGCATAGGGTTTATCTAAAGTCTGATTTGGTTACAGGTACAGTTCCTCTTGGTGTGCGAACTGAGTTGCCTGTGGATGGTGTGAGCCTTATTTTGGGGAATGACTTGGCGGGTGGTAAGGTTTTTCCATCCCCGGTTGTTGTAGATAAGCCGAGCATTGAGCCTGATATTGCTGCTCATTTCCCTTCGGTTTTCCCTTCTTGTGCTGTAACTCGTGCACAGGCTCAAAAGTGGGAAGAGACCGTGAACCTTGCTGACTCGTTCCTGAGTCCAGCAAAAGATTCTCTTGAATGTACCCTATATATTAAACCTCCAGCCTCCTCTACTGGTCCTGAAAACTCTAACTCAGAAGCAGTAGATCTGAAATTTGACAAAGATCATCTAATTGCTGCCCAAAAATCTGACCCATCTCTAGAACCCTGTGTTGAGGCAGCTGTTCCGTTGGCTGATTCGTGCAGTACTAGAATAGCTTTCTTCTGGGAAAATGGTGTTTTAATGCATCGTTGGAGGCCACGCGAAGTTGATGATGCTTTAGCTGTCTATCAAATAGTCTTACCCTCTGATTATCATCCTCAAGTATTGCAGCTAGCCCATGAGCATCCCCTTTCTGGCCACCTTGGGGTTAATAAGACCTATAAACGCATTTCCCGGTATTTCTTTTGGCCTGGATTGAAATCTAGTGTGTCCAGATTCTGCAAGTGCTGCCATGTTTGCCAAATGGCGGGTAAGCCGAATCAGACCATTCCATCTGCTCCACTACATCCAATTCCAGTGGTGGGAGAGCCCTTTGAGCGTTTGATTTTGGATTGCGTTGGGCCACTTCCAAAATCCAAATCGGGACACCAATATGTTTTAACCCTGATGTGTGCTGCAACTCGGTTCCCAGAAGCCGTGCCACTCCGTACTCTTAAAGCCCAGGCCATTGTGAAGGAAATAGTTAAGTTCTGTTCAACATTTGGACTGCCTAAAGTTATCCAAACAGATCGTGGTACCAACTTCACTTCCAAGGTGTTCTCTCAAGTTTTACAACAGTTAGGAGTTGATCATCAGCTCTCCAGTGCATACCATCCAGAGTCCCAGGGGGCGCTAGAGCGCTTTCACCAAACCCTCAAAACAATGCTACGTGCGTATTGTATAAGTACTAATAGAGACTGGGCTGAAGGTCTGCCATTATTAATGTTTGCAATCAGGGAAACTGTACAGGAGTCATTGGGTTTTAGTCCTGCAGAGCTGGTGTTCGGGCACACTGTCCGGGGGCCCTTAAAACTGCTGAGAGAGCAGTTGTTGTCCAAACATCCTGTGTCTAGAAACATTTTGGACTACGTGAGTGCTTTCCGGGAACGTCTCCATAAAGCTTGTGAGGTGGCAAAGGCTCATTTGGTGACCGCACAGTCCAAGATGAAGTTGCGTTATGACAAAACCAGTGTAAAACGTATCTTCCAACCTGGTGATTTAGTTTTAGTTTTGCTTCCTGTTCCAGGCTCAGCGCTGCATGCTAAGTTTACAGGTCCTTATGCCATTGATAAGAAACTTTCTGACACAGATTATGTGATCTCGACTCCAGATCGTAGGAGAAAGAGTAGAGTGTGTCATCTGAACATGTTAAAGGCTTATGTCACAAAAGAAACCTCCAAAGCTTGTGTTGACACTGTTACATCTGTAGTTGCTGCTACTGAGCTGTCTGCAGCATATTCTCCTGTGGAGGATAACCTGATTGTACATGAAGACCGAATGTCCTGTACACGTCTAGACAATTCAGCGGTCCTGAATGACTTGGATGCATATCTTGCTCATTTGCCAAATGACCAGCGAACAGATATCATTGAGTTAATGAGTAGATACCCTACCCTGTTCTCCGATATCCCCAGCCAGACTACCGTCCTCATGCATGATATTGATGTAGGTAGCTCTGCTCCTATAAAACAACACCCCTACCGTGTAAACCCTCATAAACGTGAGATAATGAAGTCAGAAGTTGAATACCTACTACAACAAGGTTTTGCTAAGCCTAGCCAGAGCCCCTGGAGTTCCCCATGCTTGCTCGTTCCAAAGTCTAACTCAACCCATCGCTTTTGTACTGACTACCGCAAAGTGAATAGTATCACCAAGCCTGACTCTTTTCCTCTTCCCCGAATAGAGGATTGTGTTGATCGAGTCGGTTCTGCACGTTACGTCACCAAGTTAGATCTCCTAAAAGGCTACTGGCAGGTGCCCCTCACACTGCGGGCCTCAGAAATATCCGCTTTCGTTACCCCTGACAACTTTCTGCAGTACTCTGTTATGGCTTTCGGGATGCGAAATGCACCTGCGACCTTCCAGCGCTTAATGCAACAGGTACTGTCGGGAGTAACCAATTGCGAGGCCTACTTGGATGATGTGGTGGTCTATTCTGCTAGTTGGGAGGAACATCTGAATAGTCTAAATCAAGTTTTCTGTAGGTTATCTGGGGCATCTTTGACCTTGAACTTGACTAAGTGCGAGTTTGGTAAGGCCGTAGTTACTTCCCTTGGTAAGAAGGTTGGCCAAGGGCAGGTGAGGCCAATTGAAGAAAAGGTTGCTGCCATACTTAATTTCCCCACTCCTACTAACAAAAGAGAATTGAGAAGATTTTTAGGTATGGCTGGTTACTACAGGGGGTTCTGTAAAAACTTTGCTTCTGTGGTTGCTCCGTTGACAGATCTACTTAGTACCTCTAGGAAATTTGTGTGGAGTCCAACATGTAACTGTGCTTTCAGTGCTGTTAAAGACTTGTTGTGCCATGCCCCCGTTCTTTCTGCTCCAAATTTTGGGTTGCCTTTCAAATTGCAGGTGGATGCTAGTTGCTCTGGGGCAGGGGCTGTACTACTGCAAGAAGATCTAACTGGTGTAGAACATCCTGTGAGTTATTTCTCCAAGAAATTTACCAAGTGTCAAAAACAGTACAGTACAATTGAGAAAGAGGCCTTGGCCTTACTGTCAGCGTTGCAGCACTTTGAAGTCTACCTGGGGGGTAGTTGTACTCCAGTGGTAGTTTACACCGATCATAATCCACTAGTATTCCTGGGGAGAATGTGTAACTCGAATCAGCGACTGATGCGGTGGTCCTTGATCATCCAGGAATATAACCTCGAGATTCAACACCGAAAAGGTACAGAGAATGTTGTAGCTGATGCACTGTCTAGGGTGTATCATTTAGATGAGTAAATTGTTGATTGTGTGTTGTTAAACCTTAATTCATGAGTTTACAAATGTTTATGGGATACTATTTGTAACTTATGGGTGGGGGTGTTACGTCCAGTGACGTATTCAATTGTGTTGTCTGTATTGTTGCATGGTCCTTTTGTTGTTTCTCTCTTGCTCCGTCTCTCCTGCTTCTCTGGCTCCTCCCACTCTTTCCACTCGGGCAGGTAGCTGATTGCCTTTTCCAGCTGCATCTACTTACCAACCGAAGGAGAAGCAGTATAAAAGCTGAGCAGGAACTACAGAAGAGGAGAACTTTTCTCCAGAGCATGTCCTTTGTCTAGCTTGGCCTCGTGCAGTTTGTTGTAGCCTTTTGGGGTTCTGTGTAGTAAACTTCATTAATCTGAAGTACTGTTGATTTAACTCTGTTGTTTGATTGTTACCCTTTTTGGAAGCTGTAGGGAGGTGGGTGCCTTTTTCTTTTGTCCTGTACATATTTTTCTCCTGGTTTGAGGATTAGATAGGGAGTTAGTGTATAACTTTGTTGTTGATTTTATTTTCATTTGACAGGTTTAGAAAGAATCTAATTTCCAGAATAGACACCCTTTTGTTTGTTATTTTTGCATTATTCCCCCTCCTGAAGTTTTGCTTCCCTCTTAATGTTATTTCTTTGAGAATTGTTAACTCCCAGCATTCACCGAGCTGTTAATAAACCTTTTTTTTTAACAGCCACCTTGTTGTTGTTGCTATGCAGGGGCTTGGGTAAATGCTCTTCCCAAACACTAATATTGTTACGTTACTGTTAAACCCCTAGATGCATAAGACGTAACAATTGTTAGAAAAGACTTCTATTTTAAATAAATGCTTTTCTTTTTAACATTTCTTTCATCAAAGAATCCTGAAAGAAGTATCACAGTTTCAGAAGCACAACTCTGATAATAAATCATCATATTATTCTGATTTGTGAAGATCATGTGACACTGAAGACTGGAGGAATGATGCTCACAATCACAGAAATAAAATAGATTTTAATAGATATTAAAATAAAAAAGTTGTTTTACTTCATAATAATATTTCACTTTTTTTCCTGTATTTTTGATCAAATAAATGCAGTTTTGATGAGTAAACTCCTGTAAAAACAACAACAACAACAACACATAAAAAATCAATCTGATCCCAAACTCTGACCAGTGTGTGTGTGTGTGTGTGTGTGTGTAGCACTTATACACTAATCCCCACAAGAATAAAGATGTTAAATACTCATCTGAGGAGAAATCTATGTTGCATAATAATGAAAGGATGTGTGACGTACACTTTCTGTAAACTGAGCCAAACATTTTCACTGATTTAGGGTAGAGTAAGAATATTTAAAGTATTGCGCAATTTAGTTCACACTTGGATATAATTTAATATGCAATATTACCTTTTCTTTTCATCATCATCTTTAAGAATTCATGATCATTTCTGTTCAAATTTATTTCTCAGTTGATAAATCCATCCACAATTCATAAAACACAACACATGCAACTTCCTGTCATTGAAATCATTTAAAAATCAAATCGACAGGTTAGAAAAAAAAGCCTCAGGCCCAAATATTCAGTTATCACTAATGAACTGTTTGACAAACACTTCTTGCTTCGAAGTACAGATCTGAATTTAAAAAAAAAAAATTCACAAACAGTCCCCGGAGACTCAATCTGAATCAACGGAGTCGGGAACATGCTCCGAAGTGCCGATCTGAATCAACGGAGTCGCGAACATGCTCCGAAGTGTCGATCTGAATCAACCGAGTCGCGAACATGCTCCGAAGTGCCGATCTGAATCAACCGAGTCGCGAACAGGCTCCGAAGTGCCGATCTGAATCAACCGAGTCGCGAACATGCTCCGATGTGCCGATCTGAATCAACCGAGTCGCGAACATGCTCCGAAGTGCCGATCTGAATCAAGCGAGTAGCGAACAGACTCCGATGTGACAATCTGAAAACTTCGACCAACGAATGTAAAAAATAAATGCGTTTTAATATAGTAAAAATAATTTAGAATGATCTTTCTCTATATTATATTAACAGCCTAACTTTTAACGAGCCATGCACCATAATTTCACCTTTACACTATAAAAAACACTATATTTCAGCCTATATTAATAACCTCTATGTAAATAAAACAGAATACCGTTCTTACCAAATTCATTCAACATGTTATTAAATCATAATTAGTTTTTAAACACTGACAGGAACTTTCAGAGCTGATTTCAAAGTTACTGCGTTCATAAAACAACTCTATGAAAGACTCAGACCACGTATCTAAAAATAAATCGCTATAGTAAAAGAGAAATAATAAAAGGAGTGAAGTTTCCATGCCGTTCTGCTGTGTTTGGTCCTCACGCGGGTCTGACGCTCCGCGGCGCGTCTCCGCCCCTCACACGCGCGTTTACAGCGCTAAATTAATCATCTGTGCTAATTATTATACATGTCGACACGCTTGGTAGTGATGCTACAGTCAAAAATCAGTAATAATTCAAACCTTTTACAATAAAATATATAAAATAATGGTTTCGATTTGAATAATATAGTAAAAATAATTTAGAACGATCTTTCTCTATATTATATCAACAGCCTAACTTTTAACGAGCAATGCACCATAATATCACCTTTACACTATAAAAAACACTATATTTCAGCCTATATTAATAACCTCTATGTAAATAAAACAGAATACCGTTCTTACCAAATTCATTTAACATGTTATTAAATCATAATTAGTTTTTAAAAACTGACAGGAACTTTCAGAGCTGATTTCAAAGTTACTGCGTTTATAAAACAACTCTATGAAAGACTCAGACCACGTATCTAAAAATAAATCGCTATAGTAAAAGAGAAATAATAAGAGGAGTGAAGTTTCCTACCGTTCTGCTGTGTTCTGCTGTGTTTGGTCCTCACGCGCGTCTGAAAAAATATTTTTTTTTGTATCAAACAGTTCATTGAACAATAATAAATGAAGTACCTGAAGCTGACAATGAAGTAGATGTATAATAATTAGCAAAGATGATTAATTTAGCGCTGTAAACGCGCGTGTGAGGGGCGGAGACGAGCCGCGGAGCTTCAGACGCGGTGAGGACCAAACACAGCAGAACGGTAGGAAACTTCACTCCTCTTATTATTTCTCTTTTACTAAAGCGATTTATTTTTAGATACGTGGTCTGAGTCTTTCATAGAGTTGTTGAGTTATAAAATAGATTTTAATGTATATTAAAATAAAAAAGTTGTTTTACTTCATAATAATATTTCACTTTTTTCCTGTATTTTTGATCAAATAAATGCAATTTTGATGAGTAAACTCCTGTAAAAACAACAACAACAAAAACAACAACAACAACAACAAAACATAAAAAATCAATCTGATCCCAAACTCTGACCGGTGTGTGTGTGTGTGTGTGTGTTTGTGTATAGCACTTACACACTAATCCCCACAAGAATAAAGATGTTAAATACTCATCTGAGGAGAAAACTATGTTGCATAATAATGAAAGGATGTGTGACGTACACTTTCTGTAAACTGAGCCAAACATTTTCACTGATTTAGGGTAGAGTAAGAATATTTAAAGTATTGCGCAAGTTAGTTCATACTTGGATATAATTTTATATGCAATATTACCTTTTCTTTTCATCATCATCTTTAAGAGTTCATGATCATTTCTGTTCAAATTTATTTATCAGTTGATAAATCCATCCACAATTCATAAAACACAACACATGCAACTTCCTGTCATTGAAATCATTTAAAAATCAAATCGACAGGTTAGAAAAAAAAGCCTCAGGCCCAAATATTCAGTTATCACTAATGAACTGTTTGACAAACACTTCTTGCTTCGAAGTACAGATCTGAATTAAAAAAAAAAAAAAAATCACAAACAGTCCCCGGAGACTCAATCTGAATCAACGGAGTCGCGAACATGCTCCGAAGTGCCGATCTGAATCAACCGAGTCGCGAACATGCTCCGAAGTGTCGATCTGAATCAACCGAGTCGCAAACATGCTCCGAAGTGCCGATCTGAATCAACCAAGTCGCGAACAGGCTCCGAAGTGCCGATCTGAATCAACCGAGTCGCGAACATGCTCCGAAGTGCCGATCTGAATCAACCGAGTCGCGAACATGCTCCGATGTGCCGATCTGAATCAACCGAGTCGCGAACATGCTCCGAAGTGCCGATCTGAATCAACCGAGTAGCGAACAGACTCCGATGTGACAATCTGAAAACTTCGACCAACGAATGTAAAAAATAAATGCGTTTTAATATAGTAAAAATAATTTAGAATGATCTTTCTCTATATTATATTAACAGCCTAACTTTTAACGAGCAATGCACCATAATTTCACCTTTACACTATAAAAAACACTATATTTCAGCCTATATTAATAACCTCTATGTAAATAAAACAGAATACCGTTCTTACCAAATTCATTCAACATGTTATTAAATCATAATTAGTTTTTAAACACTGACAGGAACTTTCAGAGCTGATTTCAAAGTTACTGCGTTCATAAAACAACTCTATGAAAGACTCAGATCACGTATCTAAAAATAAATCGCTATAGTAAAAGAGAAATAATAAGAGGAGTGAAGTTTCCTACCGTTCTGCTGTGTTTGGTCCTCATGCGCGTCTGACGCTCCGCGGCGCGTCTCCGCCCCTCACACGCGCGTTTACAGCGCTAAATTAATCATCTGTGCTAATTATTATACATGTCGACACGCGGCTATTGGTAGTGATGCTACAGTCAAAAATCAGTAATAATTCAAACCTTTTAAAATAAAATATATAAAATAATGGTTTCGATTTGAATAATATAGTAAAAATAATTTAGAACGAACTTTCTCTATATTATATTAACAGCCTAACTTTTAACGAGCAATGCACCATAATATCACCTTTACACTATAAAAAACACTATATTTCAGCCTATATTAATAACCTCTATGTAAATAAAACAGAATACCGTTCTTACCAAATTCATTTAACATGTTATTAAATCATAATTAGTTTTTAAAAACTGACAGGAACTTTCAGAGCTGATTTCAAAGTTACTGCGTTTATAAAACAACTCTATGAAAGACTCAGACCACGTATCTAAAAATAAATGGCTATAGTAAAAGAGAAATAATAAGAGGAGTGAAGTTTCCTACCATTCTGCTGGGTTTGGTCCTCACGCGCGTCTGACGCGCGTTTACAGCGCTAAATTAATCATCTTTGCTAATTATTATACATTTACTTCATTGTCAGCTTCAGGTAATTCATTTATTATTGTTCAATGAACTGTTTGATACAAAAAAAGGTTGTATTTCAGTAATAATTCAAAATTATCAAAATAAAATATATAAAATAATGGTTTATATTTTAATATCCTTTAAAATATAATTTATTTCTGTCATGTGCAGCTGTATTTTCAGCATCATTCCTCCAGTCTTCAGTGTCACATGATCTTCAGAAATCAGTCTAATATGATGATTTATTATTATAATTATTAATAGTTGTGATGCCAAATATTATTTTGGAATCTGCGATACTTTTTTCCGGATTCTTCGATGTATATATATTTTTTTAAAGAACAGCGTTTATTCAAAATATAAATCTCTTCTAACAATATTAATCTTTGATTTCACTTCTTATCAATTTAATACATCCTAAAAGAGTTATAAACTTTTGAACTATATTGTTTATTGTTAGAAAAGACTTCTATTTTAAATAAATGCTCTTCTTTTTAACATTTCATTCATCAAAGAATCTTGAAAGAAGTATCACAGTTTCAGCAGCACAACTCTGATAATAAATCATCAGATTATTCTTATTTGTGAAGATCATGTGACACTGAAGACTGGAGGAATGATGCTGACAATCACAGAAATAAAATAGATTTTAATGTATATTAAAATAAAAAAGTTGTTTTACTTCATAATAATATTTCACTTTTTTCCTGTATTTTTGATCAAATAAATGCAGTTTTGACGAGTAAACTCCAACAACAACAACACATAAAAAATCAATCTGATCCCAAACTCTGACCGGTGTGTGTGTGTGTGTGTTTGTGTATAGCACTTACACACTAATCCCCACAAGAATTAAGATGTTAAATACTCGTCTGAGGAGAAAACTATGTTGCATAATAATGAAGGGATGTGTGACGTACACTTTCTGTAAACTGAGCCAAACATTTTCACTGATTTAGGGTAGAGTAAGAATATTTAAAGTATTGCGCAAGTTAGTTCATACTTGGATATAATTTTATATGCAATATTACCTTTTCTTTTCATCATCATCTTTAAGAGTTCATGATCATTTCTGTTCAACTTTATTTCTCAGTTGATAAATCCATCCACAATTCATAAAACACAACACATGCAACTTCTTGTCATTGAAATCATTTAAAAATCAAATCGACAGGTTAGAAAAAAAAGCCTCAGGCCCAAATGTTCAGTTATCACTAATGAACTGTTTGACAAACACTTCTTGCTTCGAAGTACAGATCTGAATTTAAAAAAAAAATCACAAACATTCCCCGGAGTCTCAATCTGAATCAACGGAGTCGCGAACATGCTCCGAAGTGCCGATCTGAATCAACCGAGTCGCGAAAATGCTCAGAAGTGCCGATCTGAATCAACCGAGTCGCGAACATGCTCCGAAGTGTCGATCTGAATCAACCGAGTCGGGAAAATGCTCCGAAGTGCCGATCTGAATCAACCGAGTCGCGAACAGGCCCCGAAGTGCCGATCTGAATCAACCGAGTCGCGAACAGACTCCGAATTGCCGATCTGAATCAACCGAGTCGCGAACAAGCTCCGAAGTGCCGATCTGAATCAACCGAGTCGCGAACAGACTCCGATGTGACAATCTGAAAACTTCGACCACGAATGTAAAAAATAAATGCGTTTTAATATAGTAAAAATAATTTAGAATGATCTTTCTCTATATTATATTAACAGCCTAACTTTTAACGAGCAATGCACCATAAGATCACCTTTACACTATAAAAAACACTATGTTTCAGCCTATATTAATAACCTCTATGTAAATAAAACAGAATACCGTTCTTACCAAATTCATTCAACATGTTATTAAATCATAATTAGTTTTTAAACACTGACAAGAACTTTCAGAGCTGATTTCAAAGTTACTGCGTTTATAAAACAACTCTATGAAAGACTCAGATCACGTATCTAAAAATAAATCGCTATAGTAAAAGAGAAATAATAAGAGGAATGAAGTTTCCTACCCTTCTGTTGTGTTTGGTCCTCACGCGCGTCTGACGCTCCGCGGCGCGTCTCCGCCCCTCACACGCGCGTTTACAGCGCTAAATTAATCATCTGTGCTAATTAGTACATGTCGACACGCGGCTATTGGTAGTGATGTTACAGTTAAAAATCAGTAATAATTCAAACCTTTTAAAATAAAATATATAAAATAATGGTTTCGATTTGAATATCCTTTAAAATATCATTTATTTCTGTGAATAAATAAATAAATAAATCATTCTGAACCCAAACTCTGACCGATGTGTGTGTGTGTGTGTTTGTGTGTGTATAGCAATTACACACTAATGCCCCACAATAATAAACATGTTAAATACTCATCTGAGGAGGAATATAATTTATATAGGAGGATATAATTTTAAATGCGATATTATCTTTTCTTTTCATCATCATCTTTAAGAGTTCATGATCATTGCTGCTCAACTTGATTTCTCAGTTAATAAATCTGAATCAACAGAGTCGCGAACGTACTCCGAATTCCCGATCTGAATCAAAACAATCAACAATACATCCTAAAAGAGTTATATTATTTTTAGAAAAAAAAGAATCCATTTTACTGACCACAAACTTTTGAACTCTATAGTGTTTATTGTTAGAAAAGTCTTCTATTTTAAATAAATGCTCTTCTTATACAGTTTCAACAGCACAAATCATATCAGATTTGTGCATCATATTAGAATGATTTCTGAAGATCATGTGACACTGAAGACTGGAGGAATGATGCTGGAAATCACAGAAATAAAATAGATTTTAATGTATGTTAAAATAAAAATAATGTTGTTTTACTTCATAATAATATTTCACTTTTTTTTCTTGTATTTTTGAATCAACCTATACTATATCTGAATCAACCATGTCGCGAAAAGGCTCCGAAGTGCCGATC
The DNA here is from genome assembly GCF_003368295.1 of Carassius auratus. Classification (NCBI taxonomy): domain Eukaryota; kingdom Metazoa; phylum Chordata; class Actinopteri; order Cypriniformes; family Cyprinidae; genus Carassius; species Carassius auratus. The sequence goes on along the minus strand of NC_039251.1, from coordinate 6,986,336 downwards.
TGAATCAACCGAGTCGCGAACAGGCTCCGAAGTCCCGATCTGAAAACTTCGACCAAAGAATGTAAAAAATAACTCTATTTCTCTAATAACTCTAATAACTCTACAACTCTATGAAAGACTCAGACCACGTATCTAAAAATAAATCGCTATAGTAAAAGAGAAATAATAAGAGGAGTGAAGTTTCCTACAGTTCTGCTGTGTTTGGTCCTCACGCGCGTCTGACGCTCCGCGGCGCATCTCCGCCCCTGACACGCGCGTTTACAGCGCTAAATTAATCATCTGTGCTAATTATTATACTGTAATGATTATGATTCTATTGATGGTGGTACGTCATTGCTACGGAAGGAACGATGTCTGTGAGTACACCTGTGGACAATGAACAATTTTGGGAGGCTTTTAAATACGGGGGCGGGGAAAGGTGAGGGCGCGCTGATGCCTAATAATGAACTGTGAAAGAGACTGAGACGCGGTGTTTGTAAAGCCTGCCGGGTTCACAAAAGCAAGGGATCCGTTGCGTTCGTGGTTGCCTAGCACCACCGGCGTGAAGAAAACCGGGGTCCCACTTATTGGCCCGGAGGTAGACAGTGGGGGGTAAACTTAGATAGACAGGGAAGCGAGTGTAGGTGGACTTGGCAGGCTGTTTGAAAGAAACCTTCTCAGCATTTCCGCGGAGGGGAAGGTTGAGTCCTTACAGTGACGGCAGGGTGTCGTTGGACGTGGACAGAGAAGTCCGAAGTTATTTTATTATTACGGAGTTGTGTGGGTTATGGTTGTACTCAGTCATTTGTGATTACTGTCCTCCTGAAGTATGTTGATTACCTGTGCTGGTTGTTTCACATAGAGCATGTGATTTAGGTTTGGAGTTTCTAATTAAGTGTGCTGTGTATGAGATTTCACCTAATTTATTGTGTGCTGTGAATTTGGAGTGAGTACTTGGGTTCTCTTTTAAATGTGTGTCACGGTTTAATGAAATATGACCAGTGTGTGTAATCAGGATATTTAAGTGAGACAATGCCAAATGGCTGCTATTGTTAATAAAAAGTGTATTCTTTGATAATTCTTGGTCTTGAGTGTTTTGAGTGCTCCTCCCGGACCAGACCGGGGTGAAATTAAAGGTGGTGGCAGAATAGGTGTTAGTCTGCATTACCAGTGGCCCCTAGCAGTGGCAAAATTTATTACACTGGTGGCAGCGGTGGGATTGTGCCCTCGAGAACTGAGGTTATAATTCCTGGTAGTGTTGAAGGAGTGGGGCAAGAGTGGTTGGAAGGAATGCTGGAACCTTCGGATAGATTGGTTACTGAAGTTCTGGTGGCCCGGGTGTTATGTAGAGTGGAAAAGGGAATGTTGCCGCTAAGGGTTATTAATGTGACCAGTGAGGAACTTATCCTAAGAAAAGGGATGACTATTGGAGCTTTGTTTACCGATGTTCAGATAGGGGATAGTGCAGTCAATTCTCTGGGTTCACTGAAAGATTTAGTGGAGCAGCCATGGACCGCTGAAGTTTTGCTACAAAATCTGGGGCTGAATGATAGGGGCCTGGAACCGACACAGTTACAAGCTGTTCAAGAATTATTGAATGACTATCTTCCTGTTTTTAGTCAAAGTGACACGGATTTAGGGCGGACCCATAGGACTCTACATCAGATTGACACTGGGGATGCAAAGCCCATTAAATTGGCTCCTCGTCGGGTACCACTTCATTTGCAGCAGGAGGTGGCAGATCATGTGAAGCAGATGCAGGAAGGGGGTATCATACGACCATCCTGTAGTCCTTGGGCTGCTGCTGTTGTTCCGGTGAGAAAGAAAGATGGGTCATTGAGGTTCTGTGTCGATTATAGGAAGTTAAATGATGTTACTAGAAAGGATGCATATCCTCTTCCACGTATTGACGATGCATTAGATAGCCTAACTCATGCACAGTGGTTTTCTACTTTAGATTTAGCTAGTGGCTACTGGCAGGTTGAAGTGGACCCTATAGATCGCCCTAAAACAGCCTTTATAACAAGACAGGGGCTCTTTGAATTTAATGTTCTTCCTTTTGGACTATCCAATAGTCCAAGTACATTCCAAAGACTTATGGACTTGATTCTGGCAGATTTGCAGTGGTCCACATGTTTAGTCTACTTGGATGACATTATAGTTTTTGGAAAAGATTTTAGGGAACATCTTCAGCGGTTAGGTCAAGTATTGTCCAAATTGCAGGCTGCCAATCTTAAAGTGAAACCATCTAAGGGCAATCTGTTTGCTACCAAAGTGCAATACCTGGGTCACGTTATTTCGGCTGGGGGGGTTATGGCCGATCCCAGTAAAGAGGAAGCTGTACAATCATGGCCAATCCCTAAAAATCAGACTGAGGTACGAAGCTTTTTGGGCTTAGCCTCATATTATAGGCGATTTGTAAGGGGTTTTGCTGAGTTGGCTAGACCATTGCATCGGCTTACAGAAAAGGGAAGGCGATTTCAGTGGGATGATGGTTGCCAGGTTGCTTTTGAGAAGTTGAAAGCATGTCTCACTACTGCTCCTGTTTTAGCCTATCCAGACCCGCAGCGTTCATTTATTCTGGATACAGATGCCAGTGACGTGGGGATTGGGGCTGTTTTGTCACAGGAAGTTGATGGTTTAGAACAAGTGGTAGCATATGCCAGTAGAACCCTGAGTAAACAAGAACGTAAATACGCCACTACCAAGAAAGAACTTCTTAGTCTGGTTACTTTTACCAAGTATTTCAAACATTTCCTGTTAGGGAAAGAGTTTTTGCTGCGAACAGATCATAATTCCCTTCGTTGGTTGCATAATTTCCAGGGCCTGGAAGGCCAGTTGGCCCGGTGGTTGGAACAGCTAGCTGTTTTCCAATATAAAATCGTTCACCGACCAGGTAAAGAGCACATTAATGCTGATGCGCTATCAAGATTACCTGCTTATTCTGGGGAGATTATGGCTAGCTCTGTTAGCTATGTAGAAGTAGAACCTTCACCTCAGGGTGGTGTTATGGAACAGGGAGAGATATTGAATTGTGAAATGGGGGAGGTGGAAGGAGGACTGAATGAGTTGACCAGAGCCCAGCACAGTGACCCAGAGTTGAGTTTGATACTAAAACTGAAGAGCCAGAAAGGTAGTAGACAGGAGATAGTGAATGCCTACCCATCCCTTAAGAAGTATGCCTTAGTCTGGGAGCAGATAGAGGTTCAGGGGCAGAGGTTGGTGGGGGTGTTGCCTCCAAAATTGGTCTGAGCGCAAAGACTCAAGTTATTGTTCCACGGTCTATGGTACCAGAAATGTTGAGGTTATTGCATAATATTACAACTGGAGCCCATTTGGGAGTGCAAAAGCTACAAGAAAAGGTGAGGGATCGTTTTTATTGGCCGGGATGGTATAGGGATGTGAAACGATGGTGTCAGGAATGTCCTGAATGTGCGGTTCATAAGGAAATCGGTCCGGTTCCTCGGGCCCCACTTATTCCTTCTGTAACGTCTCGTCCTTATGAACGAGTGGCACTCGACATATTAGGGCCTCTTCCTGAGACCCTCCTCAGAAATAAATACAGTATTGTTCAAAATAATAGCAGTACAATGTGACTAACCAGAATAATCAAGGTTTTTCGTATATTTTTTTATTGCTACGTGGCAAACAAGTTACCAGTAGGTTCAGTAGATTCTCAGAAAACAAATGAGACCCAGCATTTATGATATGCACGCTCTTAAGGCTGTGCAATTGGGCAATTAGTTGAATTAGTTGAAAGGGGTGTGTTCAAAAAAATAGCAGTGTGGCATTCAATCACTGAGGTCACCAATTTTGTGAAGAAACAGGTGTGAATCAGGTGGCCCCTATTTAAGGATGAAATCAACACTTGTTGAACATGCATTTGAAAGCTGAGGAAAATGGGTCGTTCAAGACATTGTTCAGAAGAACAGCGTACTTTGATTAAAAAGTTGATTAGAGAGGGGAAAACCTATAAAGAGGTGCAAAAAATGATAGGCTGTTCAGCTAAAATGATTTCCAATGCCTTAAAATGGAGAGCAAAACCAGAGAGACGTGGAAGAAAACGGAAGACAACCATCCAAATGGATAGAAGAATAACCAGAATGGCAAAGGCTCAGCCAATGATCACCTCCAGGATGATCAAAGACAGTCTGGAGTTACCTGTAAGTACTGTGACAGTTAGAAGACGTCTGTGTGAAGCTAATCTATTTTCAAGAATCCCCCGCAAAGTCCCTCTGTTAAAAAAAAGGCATGTGCAGAAGAGGTTACAATTTGCCAAAGAACACATCAACTGGCCTAAAGAGAAATGGAGGAACATTTTGTGGACTGATGAGAGTAAAATTGTTCTTTTTGGGTCCAAGGGCCACAGGCAGTTTGTGAGACGACCCCCAAACTCTGAATTCAAGCCACAGTACACCGTGAAGACAGTGAAGCATGGAGGTGCAAGCATCATGATATGGGCATGTTTCTCCTACTATGGTGTTGGGCCTATTTATCGCATACCAGGGATCATGGATCAGTTTGCATATGTTAAAATACTTGAAGAGGTCATGTTGCCCTATGCTAAAGAGGACATGCCCTTGAAATGGTTGTTTCAACAAGACAATGACCCAAAACACACTAGTAAACGGGCAAAGTCTTGGTTCCAAACCAACAAAATTAATGTTATGGAGTGGCCAGCCCAATCTCCAGACCTTAATCCAATTGAGAACTTGTGGGGTGATATCAAAAATGCTGTTTCTGAAGCAAAACCAAGAAATGTGAATGAATTGTGGAATGTTGTTAAAGAATCATGGAGTGGAATAACAGCTGAGAGGTGCCACAAGTTGGTTGACTCCATGCCACACAGATGTCAAGCAGTTTTAAAAAACTGTGGTCATACAACTAAATATTAGTTTAGTGATTCACAGGATTGCTAAATCCCAGAAAAAAAAAATGTTTGTACAAAATAGTTTTGAGTTTGTACAGTCAAAGGTAGACACTGCTATTTTTTTGAACACACCCCTTTCAACTAATTGCCCAATTGCACAGCCTTAAGAGCGTGCATATCATGAATGCTGGGTCTTGTTTGTTTTCTGACAATCTACTGAACCTACTGGTAACTTGTTTGCCACGTAGCAATAAAAAATATACTAAAAACCTTGATTATTCTGGTTAGTCACATTGTACTGCTATTATTTTGAACAATACTGTATATACAAATCTGAATTGAGTTGAATTAGAAAACCTTGTCAATCAGATCTAGCAGGTCTGCATCTGTTATGTCAGCTCATCTTTATTAATCTCCCGGAAGAAATGAAATTGTAAATCCACTCCATGATAAAGGTCCATCCTGAGTAATGCTCACTGCCATTATTTCACCAACTATCCTAAAGTACAACAACAATATTGATTAAACATTACAATGAATGTAATATGGTGTATTTATTTATCAAAATGCTCCTCTCCAGAAGTCATTTTGTAGCTGAATACCAAGTTGATGGTCCCTGAATATGGATTTGATGAGAAACATGACATCTTGTTGACGAGCTGTTTGTGACGTCTCTGAAGTACGGCTGAAGCACTGATTGAGCGATTACATGTGACAGGATTCATGTCAGTAAATTGTCCTGTATCTGTTTACAGACCCTTTGGCATTCATTCATGTTTATTTGGCGCTGTAGCCCGTAACTGTTGTTAAAAACAGAGGAACACGTGATCTTTCAAGTGTGCTGCATGCTGTCCTTCACTTGACCTGAGACACACTGCGTGATCGTCACTGCATTAGATAGAGAGCACCACAGTCAGATTTATTGGTTACATTTCAAGATAAGATGGACAGAATTCAAATCTGAGACTTTGTTTCTTATCAAAAGTAACAAAGCACAAAGACTATTGTAGTTTAATGGATGAGAGATGTGCTATAATGTTCTGTTCATTCATCAGCTGTAAAGAGACGATCCATCCTTGGGATTTACCAATCAGTTTGTAAAGATGAGACTGGTTCGATTAAAATTGAGACATCAATATTATTTTACCCAGCTGTAATGATAATAAACCTTCCTGAAATTGTCCTTCTGAAAGTCTGTAATTGAATACTTCAGATTGTTCCCAGTGCTCTCTCCCTCAAATAATCTTTCCTCAATTCCGGACATCATTTCTGTGAAAAAAGCAAGTTTCCAGTACTAATAAACAAATGCAATGAAGTTACTTAAGAAGATGATGACTACATTTGATAAAACTGCATAATTAATGCAATGGTGCTTCATCTGAGAACAAACACACAGCGGTCAGGAATTGTTTCATCAGAGCAGCTTGATCTATCCCAGGATCTCCAATGAAAGAGACTCTGAGGGGATTCTTCGGAGAGGACTTCTTCTGTGTCAGGCCTCGGGAGAACATGTCTTCTCTTGTGACACAGAGGATGAAAATGGCTGAAGGGTCTATTGCCTCTTTAAGTGTGTCGATTGTGTCTGTAAGACTTGAGAAAAAGAAAACAGATTAATTATTTTTTAGCTTTTGACCGATGTAAAAAATTCACTATAAATTAAACTTAACTGCATCTCTTGTGCTTGTCATGCTTTTGTCCCGTTATGATGAAATCTTGGTTTGATCTAACGTCAGCTCTGTAACCACAAATGAACCATGTCATAAAATATATTTAACACGATTGACTTTGTATTTAACATGAATTAGTCAAAACATTGTAAGTTCCCAATTATAAGCGTTTCACTGAACAGAAAGAGAGCAAAGAATCAATCATCAAAGTCAAGAACATTATCATTGACTTCAGTCTAGCAAGAGTTCAAGCTCTCTCAAAAACTCTGATTATAATCACTGAAGCTGTTTACACTGTCAAATTAATCTCTTACTTACATTGTGTGCACAGCTCTACATTGTTGTTCATGAAGAGAGAATTCACCAGAGAACAGCAAGCGTGCGTTCTGCCTCATATTTTCTTTTCTTTGGTAAATTGCATTCCCCTTATGAAACAAAAATATATTGCAGTATATTGGAAAATATCATGTAATATATTAAGCATACATTCTTATATATATTTATTTTTTCCAATATATTGCAATATATTGAAAGCGGCAATCATTTGTATATTTTGCAATATATTATATAATACATGTATCATCAATATATTATTAAATGTACTCAAATATATAAAATATTAGAAAATAAAAAGGGAAAATAATATATTACAATATATCACAATTATTGGTTCAGAAATCTGAGGTGTCTGTCTGAAATCTGGTTCCGGGAGCAGCAGTATTTCGGCGGTGTCCCTCTTTGAATTTTAGAAAATTGAATTTGATGTTCTGAATTTCTTCTTCGTTTTGAAAACTTGAAGCTGTATTTTTAAAAACTGGATATTTGCAGTCTAAGAAGTCAGAACAAAAAATCTGTTGAAAATACATGTCTAGAAAACTTTGCCTTAAAAATCCATTGTGTTAAATTTCAAACGTTAAATATTAAAGTGAAAAAACAAACAAAACAATTTAAATCTAATTCAAAACTGTTTTAAATCCCATATAATATTCATTTTTGTTAAATTACACTTGTTTATAATAAAAATTTACACAATCAAAAATTCAGATAGTTTTGTATTAATTTTATGTGCAAAATTCATTTGAAAAAAAAAAAAAAAATATATATATATATATATATATATATATATATATATATATATATATTAGTCTGAATAAAATGCTAGTAGCAGGATTGTAAAATGAATAGTTGTGATTATAATAATTTGATAAAATGAAGATCACACTAGTGCTCCAATAAACCACATTGAAACTCTCTTTGAGATTAACTGGAACTCAGTGTGTTAGACACTAGAGCTGAAAAACCTAATCCGAGTTTTGTACTTAAATATAATACATTTTCTAATAATATTGGAATTTAAAAGACATAATTTCAGTTGGAGGGATGCTTTTGTCTTCTCTCCCGAGGACACAAGAGACACATCGAGTGAAATATTACTAATGAACGTTTCTGCAAAGCAATAAAATAACACGACTATCTTTGAAAAAAAGTTCATGTTTAAAATAATGTTTAGTAACCATATATAATTAATTACGTTGCTTAAACAATTAGAAACAAATCCCCATAATCATTTCAAATTCATCAGCATTTTTGCATTAGAATAGTTTTTTTTTTTGAAAGCCTTATTAGACATGTTTAAGAGGAAGATTTAAAGAATGAAACACAGCAAATATATGCTGTAATCTGTTTAAGATGCTGATATTTACAGTGGTATATGAATGTTGCAGAATCTGAGAAATAGTGAATAATTTTAACAAAATAAGAGATCATACAAAATGCATGGTATTTTTTTAGTACTGACCCGAGTAAGATATTTTATATAATAGATGATTACGTTTAAAAATCATAAAAATCCTCTAGCTCCTGCAGATTCTTCAGTTTTCCAGCATCTTTTGCGTATCTGAACTCTTTCCAGCAGTGACTGTATGATTTTAAGATCCATCTTTTCACACTGAAGACAACTGAGAGACTCAAACACAACTATTACAGAAGATTCACACACTCACTGATGCTCCTGAAGGAAACACAATGCATTAAGAGCTGGGGCGTGAAAACTTTTTGGATGCAGCAGAAGATACTTGCATGTTTCCTGACACACAAAATAAAGTACAATTTACCTTGAACTTCAAATCAAAAAGTTTTCACTGGCTCCAACCCTGATCAAACACAGCTGAACCAACAATATCCAGTTCCTACTATTGTCAGTAGCAATCATTTTGATCAAACAATTACATCTCTGTTCGCAGTTTTATTTATTTGGTGAATTTTAAGTCTATATTTTGTATTTCATTTCTAATTGATATTGTGCTTTGTTTCTCATTTTATTTGAATAGGTACTTTTACATTTACTATGTATTTATATGTTTTCATACCGTGCCAATGAAAAAAAAAGGTTTTGAATTGTATTTAAATCAAGATACAGCAGGGACACATTTCTCATGATGATATCAAGTGGACGCCCCTCTTCTTGAGATGATACATATTTTAATAAAAATAAACACATACATAGAAAGGTTACACACTCAAATGTTAGACTGGATTAAAATGTAAGAAAATGTAGAAAAAGAAAAAGAAAAAGTGATAAGTTTTCTATTTCTGAATTTCAGGATACACAGTTATGATGATCTATATTAAATCTGGACAGTTCAGGATATAAGCCCATCACTGAAAATATCACATTGGTTTTCAGTGCTGTATAAACATATCAGCTATTTTCTTAATGTCCTTTGGATAAAAACGTCTTTTGCTGAATTTGTTCAGTTTTTTTGAAGCTTGTTTCTTCTGTTCATCAACACTGCTCCACACATTACACTTCCATGCATTCATTTAACTTCACATCACTGATTCCTGTAGCGGCTCTTATTCACCATCAGCTGATCCTGAGGAAACTGAACTGACGTCTAAATACTGAGAGTCCTACAATAAAACACACAGACAGTCAGATATGAGTATGAGACATTACTGCTGTCACATCACATCAGCAGATCCAGCTCAGAAACACACAGTATATTCATATTACAGTCAGAGATATGAATCAGAGTATGTGAGCGGAGCGCGGAGTGGAGCGTGTGATTTTGACTGGAGCGAGGAGTGGATCTTTTAAAAGTCGGAGCGTCGCTCTTGGAGTCACTCGCTCCAAGAGCGCTCCAGCACCGCTCCGTCACGAGAACAATTCATGCCAACAGCCCGTAATATAACTGGATATTTAGCAAGAAATCACATGTTAAACCTATTTAGCTGAAATACTTTAGACGTGGAGTGAAGGCGGAGCGGTGTTTCTGATATCAGTGAGTGTGGAGTGGAGCGGAGCGGAGTGATAATTAAATGATCTGAGCGCGGAGGAGAAATTGTTGACACTCCACTCCGCTCACATACTCTGATCTGATGAACAATTGATCATAGATTAATAACAGTGAATGATCAACAACTCTCTCTTTATCATTTACACACAGAGACACTGGAGGAGATGAACATATTCATATATTCATAGATCATCACAGAATTAAACCGTTTAAAGAACAGAAACTAAAGTGGAGCTGAATTATTATCTTATATTCTCCAAATATGTCTGTTACTAAACTTTGGCCATTTTAAAAGATTTAAATAATAATATACTCACAGTAGTATAATGTCTTCAGTTTATAACGTGGATCATCTTTCAGATCAGAGAGTAACTTCACTCCTGATGGTCCTAAATTATTCCTAGACAGATCCAGTTTTCTCAGGTGTGAGGGGTTTGATCTCAGAGCTGAAGCCAGAGCAGAACAACCTTCATCTGTGACATCACACTTCATCAACCTGTAGAGAACAATGACACAGTGTTAATTGTAGTTGAAGTGTGTGTAGTTTGTTATTGACTCTGGTCTCAGAGCAGGAGAGGAGATATAATGACAAGCATTGCCACAAACTGCTGCTGATAGAATGAGATTTCTGCATGTTGATGCTCAATGCTGCTGTTTGAAACTGTCATGTGCTTCAGGACTGAACAGACACACAGAGCTGAATGTGAGATATTGTTTCATAGTGATATAAGCACAGATCTGTCTGGAGAAACACTCACTTGCTCCTCTAATTATGATTTAAAGTTTACCTAAAAATGAAGATTAAAAATCATCAAAATCCCACAGACTTACATTGAGGAAATGTTCAGATGAGCCAAGACTATTCAAACTCCAACTGTCAAAATTCAAATGTAAACAAACTGAAGGTCTTTAGACTCCATTTAAATGCCATTCTATTTTCTATTTCTAGACCATTCAAACTCATTTAACCTTCCATTCTGTCTAATATTTCTAATCTATCAATCATCTATATGGCAGGGCTGCCAACTTTTGAGTTTAGCTTAGAGTGTGATTTTGGGGGCAGGGTTTTGATATGGGGAGGGGCTTATAGATGGGCGTGGCTTGGTGTGGAGAAAAATACAAACAAAAATCCTTGCATTAGCAGAAGTGTATTAAGTATATATTGACTGTTGTAAGGTCCAGGCACTCGGCCCAAGGAAGGAATCCGGTGCTGGATGAAGGTTTCCTGCGTGTTCGGTCTTTCAGCGCGTAGAGTTAATTCAATTTAGGTTAAACTCAAATCTGACTCCATTATTTATTTAATCTGACTCCATTTTAGTATGACCTCGAATTTAGGTTGAAATGCAAATTGGTTGAATGCCTTTTTAATTAGTATTCTTCTGACATTTGATTATTCTAGTTAACTCCTACTCTTATATTAACTTGTTCATTCAGGTGCTCATGTTGCTAACAAGGATACAACGTAATCTACTAGAGTCAATAATCACAGAGTAAAACAGAATAAAATCAAATGTAACAATTTATTATCAGTCAGGTAAATATGTGTTCTGCCAATTACATATCCAATTGAACCATATCAAATCATAGCATTATAAAACATCAAATTCTCAAAGATTAATCTTAAAGTAAAATAAGCATACCTGACCTTAGAAAATACATAGTATGAAGTGAAGAGACACACAACACATTACGGGCTTTCTGGCTACAGAATCGCGCTGATCCTTTTGCTGCAATCCTTTAAATACCTCAGACCAAGACAAACATCCCCCGAGATGGAGACAGGAACTAACAATTGGAATTTGCATTAACTCAGGTCCCAAGCCTGGGTGATTTTACAACTCAATGGGAACAGGGGGTAATTTACATGGAGGACCCTAGAAAAGGACACTCCCATCACAGTAATCAAGATATCTCTTGACTCTTCGGATCTGTATTATCTTCTAATCTACTTTTGTAAGATTGAGACCATTGTACCAGTTGCACGGAGACATTTCAAATGATACCAGACATTGACATTTTCATGTAATCATTTTGAGCAGACTGAGTAGAAGGAAGAATGGGTGAAGGGATTTATAATGAAACAAATGGCCAGAAGGGGAGGAGGTCTCCTGCTCCTCCAGTCCATGGGGTGTCTCGAAGATGCCCGTGTATGTTTGTATTGTCTGTTTCTCAGAAGATCAAAGTATCTCAGGTTCTTTCATCTCTACACTGTCAAAGTATTTAGTATCTGTACAGAATTTCTTGGGAGATTTACATTTCATTTTATTTTCACAAACATTTATTAACATTTATAGTGACATAAATACCAATTGTTTTTGTCACTTGAGGTGTTGTAGGGTAGTTTCTGACGCGTGAGATCCACAAAGAAGCATTGTCCTCCAAAGTCAGCTTTATCAGATTTATTCATCACAGATTGTACTGGTCATAACTCACAGTTTTGCTGCAGAATGCACTTATGATATCATTGAATGCTGCCACATAATCACATCCAAACACGTTCAAACACGATCTCCAGATACGGTCAAAAAATGTTGTGCTTCCCTCTAATTACACACCTGCCCTCTCTTACTCTTTACCTACCTATATACTAATTTAGGCCCACACTCCACCCAGTGGTAAAACACAGAATTACAATAGACCATAATGGCTCTTACACCCCGGCCCCTAATTGTACATGGAAGGCAGACATTACAGTTCAATACAAGAAGTCCTCTGTAGTACACAAGTAAACCGTTTTTGCAATCAGTCATACAACAGACAAAGCTTTGTCACGGGTCTCTCGAGTACACTGGTTTTAGTTTGTACTCGTACAGAACGTACAAGTCCATTTTTGTCTGGAAAGACTTCCAAAACTCGTCCCATCAGCCAAGATCCACATGGAGCGGTTGAATCCACAATAACAACGATGTCACCATGAACAAAGTTTCTCCTTTCCTTATTCCATTTCTGCCGATCTTGAAGCAAAGGCAGATATTCATTTGTCCATCTTTTCCAGAATAAGTCACACATATACTGGACCTGTTTCCATCTCCTCTTGCTGTATAATTCAGATTTGTCAAATAGTCCAGATGGTAGTACTGGTTTACCTTTCATCTGAAGAAGGTGATTTGGAGTAAGTGGTTCCAAATCATTAGGATCATCTGACAGCTTTGTTATTGGGCGATCATTCAGAATGGCCTCAATTTCGCACAGCACAGTCTGGAATCCTTCATCATCCAAAGTTTGCTGATGTAAGATTGAATTTAAAATTCTTTTGACCATTCTGATCACACGCTCCCACACTCCGCCATAATGTGAACCTCCCGGAGGATTGAAACTCCACTGAACGCCTTTCTCAAGCATTACCCTTTGAATCTTGCTTTTATTCCATGAACTAAGCATTTCCTTTAACTCCCTTTCGGCTCCAACAAAATTTGTACCATTGTCTGATCTTATATGATTTACTTGCCCTCGTCTGCAAATAAATCTTCGTAGAGAGTTGATGCATGAATCCGTGTCCAAAGAATAGGCGACTTCCAAATGAACTGCACGACTTGCCATGCAAGTAAAGATGACTCCATAGCGTTTTATAATGGAACGTCCTCTTTTAACTTCCACAGGACCAGAATAATCCACCCCAACATTTGTAAATGGAGACAGATCTGGAAGGAGTCGCTCCTTTGGTAAGTCTGCCATCTTTTGCTCACTCACCTTAACTCCAAAACGTCTGCAATGGCCACAACTTGATATGATATTTCTGGCAGCTGCATTACCCTTAATGATCCAATATCTTTTCCTTAGCTTGGAAAGCATATGATTTCTTCCACTGTGGCTTAACTGTTGATCTATATGCCGCAAGATTAGTGTGGCGATATGCTGTTCCTTAGCCAGAATGATCGGATGCTTTGTTTCCTCAGGCATAACAGAATTCCTTAATCGTCCTCCAACTCTCAAAAGACCATCTTGATAGATAGGATCCAATTTATATAACTTACTATCGCTTCTTATTTTTGAAACAGATGAAGACGACAGAGCAGCAATTTCTTTTCTGAGCTGTTGCCGTTGACTGAATGCAACAATAGCCGTTTCAGCTTCATTCAGGTCCTCCAAAGTCAGATTTGGTGTGGTCACAGAGTCTGTTAGTTTTTTAAGCTCTTTCTCTATGCTTTAAGAAGAAATTAATACTCCAGAAGAATCCAAATTGTCTCAGAATTTTCTTTAACTTCAAGAGACAAGCAACAACAACCTTCAACTTGGTCCAGTCTGAAAAATGAGTAATCAGCCTATGAGTAGCATTTGTTGCACTTGACATTTCATTTACAACAGTGCTATTTACCCACATGTTTCTCTTTACCTCAAGATCATCTGGTTTAAGAGTACAATCAAATATTTGAACTGGCCATTCTTCGACTGGTTTCTTCAGATAACCTGGTCCATTGATCCATTCTCTGTTTGTTAACAGCTGGTCTGCGTTCAGAACCCTGGAGCAACAGTCTGCTGGATTTTGAGAGGTAGGTATGTATCTCCACTGTAATGGTGTTGTAATTTCTCTTATTGCAGAGATTCTGTTGGCCACAGAGGTAAGAAAACGTTTGTCCTCATTTTTTATGTATTTTAACACAGACATACTGTCTGTCCAGAACACAGAGTCCACCAATGGAAACTGCATCTCTGCCCTCAACAGTTTGTCCACTCGAGCAGCAAGTACCGCAGCTGTCAATTCAAGACGTGGAATGGTTACTTGTTTCAAAGGTGCTACTCTAGCTTTGCTGTGTAGGAAAGTTACATGGACACCAAGATTTGTCTCCATCCTAAGATACGTTACAGTGCCATATCCAAGTGTACTCGCATCTGCAAAATGATGCAACTGAACATTAGTAGGCTTGTCCATCCCTGTTGGTTTTAGACATCTTTCCACCTTGAAATCTGCAATCCTCCCAAGCTCTTTCAACCATAAAGACCATTGTCTTTGGAGATTTGAGGGTAGTGATTCATCCCATCCACATATTGTCCTACAAAGCTCTTGCAGAAGAATTTTTGCTGTGAGAGTGAATGGTGCCAAAAATCCTAAAGGGTCATATACAGCACATACTGTCGATAGAACACCACGCCTGGTACAAGGATGATCTTTGATAGTCATTTTAAACTTGAAAGTATCTGATTCAACACACCACCACAAACCAAGAGCTCTTTCCATTGGTAATTGATCTTTGTCTAAGTCCATCATTTTTATCCCATGGGCTCTATGTTCTTCAGGTACAGTTTGCAGCACAGCACGGCTATTACTAACCCATTTTGTTAACTGGAAACCTCCTGTTAAACAAACAGCTGTGAGATCATCAATCAAAAAGATGGCCTCTTCCTCTGAAGCCACACTTTTCAGACAATCATCCATGTAGAAGTTTTGGTGAATTGTGTCAATTACCTTTTCCGGCAAGACGCCTATATTGTCTTCAGCAATTCTGCGTAGAGCATAACAAGCACAACTTGGAGATGACACAGCTCCAAACAAATGTACATTCATCCTGTATTCCATGGGTTCTTGCTTTAAGTCACCATCTTGCCACCATAGAAAACGAAGAAAATCAGTATCCTCTGCTGCAACTTTGACCTGGTAAAACATTGCCTTCACATCAGCCATAATTGCAATTGGCTCTTGTCGAAACCTCACAAGAACTCCCAACAGTGAATTTGTCAAGTTAGGACCCTGTAGAAGTTGATCGTTAAGTGATGTACCTTTAAAGGCAGCGCCACAATCAAATACCACTCTTAGTGTTCCTTTCTTGGGGTGATAAACCCCATGGTGAGGGATATACCAAACTTTCCCTTCATCATGTTTTAACTGATGCAATGGTACTTTTTCAGCATAACCTTGCTTCAGTACGTACTGAATATTCTTGATGGAAAGCTTGATTTCTTTCAAATTTCCTTTTCAGTCCAATTAAGCGCTGTTTAGCCACACAAAGGTTATTAGGCCACATGGGGTTTTCCATCCTGAAAGGAAGATTCAATTTGTAATGTCCATCTTCAAGCTCAATATACTTGCTTACCTTTTCCATAAATGCATGCTCCTCTCTTGACATTTCCTTTTATTTCCGCAGCATTCTCATTAAAGTCATGATTATATTGTTTACTGAGCATCTCCTCCAATTTGCTTACAGAAATCCTGTTAACTGTAACATCTGGACATTCGATCTTATTTCTATTATCCTTGCTTCCTTGGAGTGGTCCATTTACAACCCATCCCAATAGGGTTCTAACTGCATATGGTCCTTCTCCATCACTGTTTATAACCTCCCAGGATTCCATTACCTTGGAAGCATTTGCTCCAATCAGCAAATCAACATCAGCAGGAAGTTGAGGGATCTTTACACCTTTCAGATATGACCATTTATCCAAATCCTTTTGAGTGAAAATGTTGTCTCTGGACACAGGCATTCTCTCTTGAGTGAACACTTCTGGAAGGCTGTAAAAGATGTCATCATGAAGGCTAGAGACTTCCAGTCCAGTCAAAATAGTACTACCAATAGCCTTTTGATTGCCCATTGTTTTCAAAACGATATTAGTAATCTTTTCTTTTACTTTCAAACTGTGCATTAAGCGTTCTGAACAAAATGTGGCAGAACTGCCAGGATCCAAAAATGCGGAAGTTTGAATTACTCTTGGTCCCTTACTAGATTTGACTTGAACTGGTACAATTGATAATGCACAGTCTCTATCGTCGCCAGCCCCTGTTTGCCCACAAAATTTAAGGGTGACATGTGCACTATTTAATGATGGACATTTCTGATCTTGAGTTCCCACTCTTTCCTTTTGTTGAATATGCAAAATGCTTGGATGCATTTGGCCACATACTGTACAAGTCAAGTGCTTGTCGCAATCCTTGCTCATGTGTACAACACAAAGACAGCCAAAACAAATACCTTTCTCCTTTAGGAAGCTCAATTTTTCTCTGTGCAGCTTGTTTTGCATTTGTGTACACTGTTCCAATAAGTGATCACATTTGCAGCACAAACATACCATTTGGGACTTTTATCTTAAATCAGTCTCACAGCATTGGATTGATTTACTGTTGGTAACAACCGTTGTTGCAAAGCTGTTTTTAATTTTAGTCTTAGATTGAGGTTTCTGTTGTACAGGTTGGAAACTCTGGATATCACCAAACAGTGGATTAGATGACATTTTGACTTTGACAATATCTTTGAACCTTGTCCTATGATTACGCCTTTCCATTAGCTCACAGGCAACAGTTCTCCACTTTTCCCTTAATTTATAAGGTAGCTTTGTGACAATGGTTTTCAAATTGCTTGGCATCTCCAGCTCCTCCATATAATCAATCTCTTCCATTACATTACAACGTCCACGCAAAAAGACAGCATAACTCTGCAATGAATTTACATCCTCTGATTTTACTGAAGGCCATCCAAGAACCTTATCTACATATGCAGCAGCTATTTTGAACTCATTACCAAAGTGATCCTTTAACAATGCTTTAGCTTGCAAATACCCTCTTTGTGCATCCATATGTTGACAACTGTGTACAAGTTCCCTAGGCTGACCTCGTGTATATTGTTCCAGAAAGTATAAGCAATCTCGATTATTTTTGGTTTTGTCTTCTATTCCATGCTCAAATGCTCTGATGAAAGTTCTATATTGCAGAGGATTACCATCAAACACAGGAATATCTCTTTGAGGCAGTGTACTGGATTGTTGTTGCTGTACGAGGAGGGCAGTAATCTCATTTTGTTTTTGCATGATACTGTAAATGTTTGAAGATGATGTTCCAGCACTGTTCTGCATCACATTTGATGTTTGCACTGGTGATGCAGAATTAAGATCAACTTGTGGTGCACTTTGAGTTTGCCGAATGACATTCCTTGAGCTTCCTTGCTGTGAAGTTTTCTTAGGCATATATTCCTCTGCATGAGGGTTGAGAGTACCTTCTTCACAGTTCCTTTTTCATAATAGGCATTCATATCATCAGTGCAGGTTTTGGGAGATTGATTGTTAGAACTATTTAAAACAGAAATTTTGGCAGTAGCAGCTGCTATTTCTGCATCAATATCCAGTTGTTCTTGTCTGCGTCTCAGCTTTTCCTGTTGCAGCTCCAAAGCATGTTTCTCCTTTAAAGCAGTTGCACGTGCCATTAATGAAGCCTTCTCTGCCATTATTCGTGCTGATGAAGCGGAGGATCTCCCACTACGCACACTGCTTGAACCCTTCTTTCTAGACGTTTTACTTGATTGACGTGAGATGTTTGAAATGCTATCTTCTGGATCAACATCATTTTGATGAACATTTTCTTCAACACCAGAACATGAAACTTGACTTTCAGTATTCAACCATTTCTCAACATCATCTATAAACCCATTGCAAATCAACATCTTGCCACTGAACCATGTTTGTTGTTTTTCCTTTTCTTCACTGGGCAAAAGAACCATCACAGAATCATGCATTTCCCTTGCTTCATCTCTCAATTTTATGAATTTCTCAAAAGAACATTGCACTTCCTTTTCATATTCTCGATTGGACATAAAATCTTTTATAATAGTCATTAAGTTATTTGCCTTGCTTTAGCCTTTAGCCTTTCTTGTCTTTTGTAAAGTTTCCAATTTTTCCAATAATGCCTTAGCAGTGAGCTTAGTGGGCCTCTTTTCCCTCACAGGCTCAGTTTCAACTTTCTCAAATGACTCCGTAGTCTCTATTTGTTCACCAGCGGCCACAACATCATCATGATTTCCAACACTCATATTCGCAGACTGTAAAATTCATTAAACTTCTTAGCAACGTTAAAACTCAAGCAACCAATGCATTGGATTTACGCTGTTACATGTGTGCACACAAAGTCATTCCAGTAGCGCTACACATACCTGATTGACTTCATTCAATTCTCTTCCTCACGGCTGTTCCTCGATTCACTGCTGCATCCAATTAAATCCAAATCCAAAGCGAAATCCAGAGTTTAGTCCATTAAACGTTCAAAAGGTTCCAAAATGATGCGCGATAATCCACAAAGAAGCATTTTTTGACAAATATAGTGACATAAAAACCAATTGTTTTTGTCACTTGAGGTGTTGTAGGGTAGTTTCTGACACGTGAGATCCACAAAGAAGCATTGTCCTCCAAAGTCAGCTTTATCAGATTTATTCATCACAGATTGTACTGGTCATAACTCACAGTTTTGCTGCACAATGCACTTATGATATTATTGAATGCTGCCACATAATCACATCCAAACACGTTCAAACATGATCTCCAGATACGGTCAAAAAATGTTGTGCTTCCCTCTAATTACCATAGACAGTAAAAGAAATGGACACAGCGACCCCATTGGAACTCAATTGAGACAAATGAAGCCCAGTTTTAGCGTATTTTAGCACTTCCGTTTCTGACGCGCAGACTCAAACGAAGCTTGACGACGTCAGCAACCTGTCTGCCAGATGTAAATCTTCTAAGTGGCTGTGCGTGCAACTGCCATCGTTAATCTTGCAGAGACGGCGAGCTTGAGCGGGGAGTTCTTTGTCGTGAGTGAGCAGGAGTAAGTATTCTGATTAATTATTTTGTATAGTATTTTAAAATGTAACACCAGTACGCCATATTAAGTTAATTGCCTGCGAGCTTCTCCACCTGTCTGTACGGTAATGCGACAGAGAGCCGAGTGGTTATGACGCAATCGTTAGCCTATTATTTACAAAAACTGTTTATACGGGGCCATAATGTAACATAGAAGGTAATGGAGCCCTTTATACATTGTCGTGTATCTTTAGAAATAAATAATGGACAAACAGAGTCTTTAAACGCCTCAGATGTAAAGTTATTCGCTGTCAAAGTGACGCCAAAATGAATGGGAGTCAATGGGAATGCTAACGCAAGTGAAGTTCTGCTAAAAGATGGCAGCCCCCACCCGACTTCAACTTCCGGTCGAGTTCCTTGCCCCTTGGAAGAAACAGAGTCCACAGTTCTCAACGGGGCAATACAAACGCAGAAACGTTAACCCTTAAGGCGCCAGGGTTTTTTGGAAAAAAATGTTGTATTTTGGCATCAAGATTTCAAAAGCTTGTGACTTGAAAGGGCTTACCTTTAATTTTTTCATTTATTTTGAGCGAATTTGAGTCGTGACTTGTCAATGGAGAACAAAAACTGTGAACACAAGAAGGGTGTTCTGTGAGGTCCTGAAAACATACTGGCAAAATGAGGTAAGAAAATCGCTAACGTTATCTTTATTATCTTTTGAAAATAGTAAAGTATTACCAGAGTTTACAAATGGGTAGCTTAAATGACATGTAACCTGCAGATAAATAAATAGCCGTGTGTCTATTTTTGCATTGCTTTATCACAGATGATCAAGTTAAATGCTCACCCAATGTGTTGCTGGTAGGTTATGTGTTAATGTCTGTCTTTTAGAGATTTTCCCATATTATTCTGATATGAATCCCATGCATTAGGTGTGTTATATATGTTTGTATTCTTATAATAGTTTCAAAGTGTTTTCTGAAACATATAAGTGCAAATGTCGGTATTTAAATAATATAATTTTAATGAATTAATAATAAAAGGATTGTTAAAGCCATGGTTCTCAAAGTGTCAGGCCCCCTCTAGTTGTTATGCAGGTGAAACACTAAATTAAACTAATTAATGTTAATACATTTTAACTTAATCTTTGAGTTTTTTTTTTTTTGCACTTTTAAGTATGTTACAGTTAAAGTACAGTACAGTTTTGTAACTTTTGTTACATAATTACATTTAAAATTACATTTTAATTTAAACTTTTTTTTTTCCATTTACCTGTGTATGTAAGCACAGTTGTAGTGTTAATGTTCAAACTGTATTTACCATGGTAAAGTGTCTGTCAACAATTAATATTCTTATTAGAATAAAACTGCCTCATTTTTTAACTGTAGACCTGTAGCTGAATAGTTTGGCCTACTACGCTGCTGAAATGTAATGTTGGTCATTATGGTGCAACTTAATATTTAATAACAAATATTTTCTAGTGGTACTTGGTATAAAAAGTTTGAGAACCAGTGGTTTAAAGAAATGGTATAATATGAAATCCTGCTTTTTAAGAACTTTTCAGTAAACTCTTTCTTCTTTCCCCTTGTAGAGTCATCGAGGATCCAGTTTATTCTTGAAACATTGGTAAGAAATTGTTCATCTGCTACATGGCACTGTCACTTCTGCTAGAGATGCTTTGACCTTTTGTGATAGGTTTTGATTGTACTTAGTTTAATAAAAATTTACTGAATTAGATTTTACTTGTTTTACTACACTGTATTGCTAGTGTTCTGATTAAAACAGTGTAACTGGGGGCTCTGAAAACACTGCTTGTGAATAATTTGTTAATATTGTACATTTTCATCTGAATACATTAAATAAGTGTTTAATGAATAGTGTTGTCCACTTTGTTTCCAACCTCACTGTTACTGAACTGTAAAGTGAAAATATTGTGTAATTTATTTTGCATTCAGTTTTCAGTTAAATATATTTCACAATATCAAAGTTATTGTGAAACATTGTGAACATACCTAAACTCACTGGTTAAATCTTATGTGCCCTCCAGAAGTTTGCGCTCTGCAAGTGAACGACTCCTTGTGGTGCCATCCCAAAGAAGTTCAAAATCACTCTCCCTGACCTTTTCCTGGACTGTGCCCAGCTGGTGGAATGACCTCCCAATCTCAATCCGAACTGCTGAGTCTTTACTCATTTTCAAGAAACATTTTAAGACTCATCTTTTTCACCGGAACTTAACCAACTAATGCTAGCACGTTTCCTTCATATCTTGTCTTTCATATAAAAAAAATATTTAAAAAAACTGGCTATGCATTCTGTGCTAGACTAACTGAGACTTGTCATGGCACTTGTATTCTGTTGTTGTTCTCTTGTTGACCTGACTGCTTCTGCTGTTCTTATTTGTCGCTTTGGATAAAATCGTCTGTTAAATGATTAAATGTAAATGTTTATACAGGACGGTACAGAAAGTGCACAAGTGGGAGAGAGTGGAGGGGATGGCATCAGAAAGGACCTAGCGCTGGGACACTTTCAAGGATCACCCGAAGCACAACCACACTATATACATGAGGCTGCTGGTTCTAACATTTTAGAGTGCCCTGCGGTAGAAATCTCATTCTGCATTCCCCACGGTAAAGAAGTCACAGTCCGGGGGGTTCCCGTTAGAAATCAACTGGTTGAAGGTTCCCTGCTCGTACTGTGCAACACATTTTCACTGCACAAATGTACACAACTCTTGTAATGAGACACATTACTAAAACGTGTTTTTGACAGTAACTGTAGTTTTCCACCCAATAAAAGATCCACTGGTTTCAGTCCTAAAGGTACAAGGGTTTGTCTTGTAAGTGCTGCAAAAAATATGCATTTATGTGCCAATTTTTTTTTACAAAAACCTTTAAATATTATTGTATTTGGATTGTTCTACTCCATGTTTTTAGCATTACCTCCATGCATAGGCTACTCTGCATAATAAAGTGTGGGATTATTTTCATCTGTTTTATACAGTATGTTTCCAAAATTAAACTGCTGTTTGACAATTTTGAGCATGTGGTAGTTTATTGAAGTTGTTTGTAAAGCCATTGCTGCCAGTCATTAGATTTTTAGCCTTGCATGTACCGTGTTGATCTAAATGCCCACTAGGATCTAGGTGTATTTATACACGGTGCAAGGTACGACGGGGAAACAACGTTGATTAACTTTTCAAAATCAACACCTCATTCAGCTTTCATCCCAGGTCTGCAGCACGACCCTAATTCACCCGTAATGCAGGTAAGACGGTGAAACAGCGTCGCGATTTCAAGGGTGAATCCACGTCGTGATTTCAACGTTGATCCAATTTGCAAAAACGAAAGGTAATTCAACGTTGATTCAACGTCGGGATTTCAACGGTGAATCAGCGTCGTGATTTCAACCGTACACCAACGTCACGATTTCAACGGTGAATCAACGTCGTGATTTCAACGTTGATCCAATTTGCAAGATCGAAAGGTTATTCAACGTTGATTCAACCATGGTACCTGACGTTGTTTCAACGTTGAATCAACGCTGAAATGCCGGCTGGGAATAGATATTAAATGGATGTTTGAACTTATTTGCAAGTTTTTTTTTTATTATTTGGCTGCTGTTGTTGTTGTTTTTTGTCTTTTTATTCTCATTCCAAATGATCAGGGGGAAAAAAACGAGAAAAGTAGTAGATTATTACTATATTACTGTGACATAGTAAAATACATGAGCCTATTTTTTGATCAGTTGAGCATCTATCTGCCCAATCAGGCATCTATGTGACACAGTTCGTAGTTCTTGAGAGTATGGTTCCTCTCATTCATAGTGTCCTCTCACTATGGACACTATGACCACGTTCACCTCTGTCACCCGCTTCCCCGTTGAGCAAAGGCTCGAAACGATCGCTTGTTTGTGCTTCGTGAACAATCTCGCCTTGCACGGTGCACCATTGCGCTGCAAAGATGTACCGCGAGACGCGTGATCATTAGACGGCTGATAGTCATTTCCAAAAGGCAAATATTCCCCTTCAGAGTCAGAATCGGTGAACAACATTTGCAACACATCCTCTTTGTATTAGCCATCTGGTGATTTTCTCTCATAAATCTCACGATTTACACTCACGCTATGAAATGAATTGCTTCCTCATCAATAACATGAGAGCTTGACACTTTGAACATAAACAATGCATAATGTTGGTCTAGAATCAAAGTACTACGTGTCTGCCATCTAGTGGAAGGGAATACAAATGAGATATTACACCATAGAAGGAACTACAGTCTATTTTATTAAGGGTGACGTCTTGTCGTAATTTTGTGACTTTGGCACTTAGAGGGTTAATAACAGCTGTGCCACATCAACAATCAGATTAACATTTAATCAACAGCTTTATAAACGTATACCTCTTATGTGGCCGAGCTACAAACTATCTTCTGCTCATCAAGGCTGAATTTTGTTTGATCAAAATAAAGTAAAATAAATATTGTGAAATATTATTACAAATACAAATTTTTTTTACAATTTTAATATAAAATGTAATGTTATTTCTGTGATGCAAATCAGAATATTCTTCATCATTATTCCAGTTTTCAATGTCACGTGATCTTTTAGAAGTCATTACAATTTATTTTAATCTCAAGAAACATTTCTGATTATTATCAATGTTGAACATTTTGCTACTTAATATTTTGTGTTGAAATGATGCACTTTATTTTTTGATAAATATAAAGTTTAATGAACAGCATTTATTTGCATTTATCAATATATTAATTAAATTGGTAAATGCATTTATTAAATAGAAATCATTTTAAATTCCTTCACACAGTTTTTGTCGCTTTCATGAATGATGAATAAAATTATTAATTTCTCTCTTTTTTTAAATCCTATACAAATGTTTGAGTCGTATCATAGATTCCACAAAAATATTAAGCAGCAAAACTGTTTTTAACATTGATAATAATCTGAAATGTTTCTTGAGCAGTAAATCAGAATGATTTCTGAAGGATTGTGTGACACTAAACTTCTTTGTAAACAACAACAGATTTATAAATGTTTCTAATGATGAATGTTGTGTTCCCAAATGCAAATTAAAGCGTCTCAAATCAAGCGCAGCACTAACAGTGAATCAGAACCAGAAACAGTACAGTAACAGCAGACATGGAGCGTCACACTACAGTCTTTATAAACTCATCCCTGCAAATAGTCTCTTATGTTAAATCACACTATTCATTACACAGCTGAGCTTTATATTGGTCTGTATTAATATGTACAGAGTAGTGGGGTGTGTGTGTGTGAGAGAGAGAGAGAGAGAGAGAGAGAGTGTGTGTGTGTGTGTGTGTGTGTGTGTGAGAGAGAGAGAGAGAGAGAGAGAGAGAGAGAGAGTGTGTACGTGTGTGTGTGTGTGTGTGTGTGTTTCTCCATCACTCAAGGATATCAGAACCTGAGATCTCCTTCACTGTGAGATATTATTCATACTTGCAGATAGTACTCACACCTCAATGTACTGCAGTGCTTTACTAAACAGAAGGTAATAACATATTCTTTCTCTGATTCTGTTGATTATAAACAGATGGTGTCTTCTAGTGTCCTTCCTTGTGTCTCTTCCTAAAGCCCCCTACACCTGCTCCTAATCACACTGAAGCTGCTGATCAGTAAAGCTGTTCTTGAAGCTGCAGGAAGAGACTCACGCTTCTGAGTTTGGGAACAATATGAGCTGCATGTGATTGATTCTCCAGAACATCTGATCAACACGAGGACAACACATATATATTTAATTATACACATGTTAGATGTTTTATTTCAGTGTTTTGAATATTTTCTTATGTTTTCTTTAATATAAACACCTCTCTGAGCTCATATACACTGGAGTAAATGAGAAGAAATGCAGATTTGTACTCGGGTCGGTTGCCTCAAAAGCCCACTGTTCTTACTCTCTCACTTATCTGACTGCTTTCTTTAGTAATTTTAGTAATAAACAGTCAAGCCTTTGCTAACAAGACGAGCTATTAGCACTTAGCGTAACAGAATCCATTTAAAGGTGTTGCTAATGCAGAAACAGCTTTAACATGAACACAGAAGTCCACACATGAACAAGAAACAAAGACACACAATGTTTTACTTTCTGTATCTATGTCTCTTGATACAACTATTGTGTTTTCTGGCTTTCTGGGTGATTTGTTTTTCACTTCACAAATATTTTACAGTGTGTCATATATAATCTTACCACAGTTTCTCCAGTTTACAGCGAGGATCCTCCAGTCCAGCACAGAGACGCTTCACTCCTGAATCTCTTATTTTATTCTCAGACAGATCCAGTTCTCTCAGGTGTGAGGGGTTTGATCTCAGAGCTGAAGTCAGAGCAGAACAACCTTCATCTGTGACGTCACAATATCTCAACCTGTAGAGAACAATGACACACTCTTCACTCTCTCAGATCAGATCAGTTTAACACATTAAACACATTAACACATTACAGTAACATATTACTTTTAGCTGTAACGCAGTAGTGTAAGGCATTACTAATCAATTTTCAGTAATATTTCACTCTTTTCTTGTTCAGTAACGCTTTACAACACACTTTAAGCCTAAAATGTAATTGATCAAAGAAAAGAGAAAAGAATAAAACAGTGAGACATGAACGAATCAAAGATGCAGCAAATTAGTTCCATTTCCTGTTTGTGGTCAGTCAATAGCTGCGTGTGGTGTCCACGTTTGGAAATAAAGACAGCTTCTGATATATTTGTTTAGTGATGTTTTTTCATTCATCTCTCTCTCGCTGGTGTAACTCTGTATTGTGTGACGTAGTCCAGTGAAAGTGTGTTTAGGACGGGGTTTACAGGAGAGTGTGAGGATACTGTCATGACACAGAATGATTTCGTCCTCTGTGCTCGAGGTCCGAGGCTATTAGCTCCGTCCGGCTCGCTGTTAGCCTCGGCTCACACTGGACAGTGGAAAAGAGGCTAATGAGTGAAGATAGCAGAAGACTGTACATTCACGAGATGGATGTGTGCGCATCTTGTCATTTTACAATTGTATATGGCATTAGAGTTTACATATAGTCCTGTTGTGTCTAATATGAATAGACCCAAGCAATTCACAGATATTGCCAGATAATCTCTTTACCTCTACCATACTTGTAACAGACTTGGATCGTTTGTGATTCTGGCTGTCATCCTGTCTTGTGTTGTCTTGATCCTTCACTTTGTCGATTATAAGCTCTATTGTTAGTAGTCTGGATCGCCCACAGTCATTATGCTACTCCTCTACTGGAGATAAAATACTCTGCAGTACATTGTGACATTTCAGAATGTTAACTTCTATTTCTGTAGTTATTTTGGTGAAAGTAACTCAAAAGTAATACTGGAGTAATGTAACGCATTACAATTCTGAGACAGTAATATTGTAATGGAAGGAATTACTTTTAAATGACAGTAACAAGTAATCTATAATGTTTTACAGTTTGGAAGTAATTTGCACAACACTGCTTATAACGCTCGGCCTAAAATAAGCTGACTACACAAATAAACTTTTCTGTTACCTCTTAATAGTGGGGTTTGAAGGAATGAAGGAAGTATAAATAACCACCGCAATAAAGAATGAAGGCCAACCCAGTGTGTATTATACAAGAAGACAGAAGAGAGAAAAGTACTAGATATACACAATATATACAATAAATATATGAGGGAGAGTGAGTAATGTCCTTTGAAGACCAATGGGGCTTCTCGGGTCGACATTAACACACTGACAAAATTATATTCAAAATTAAAAATATTTTTATACCACTTTTAATGTGTGATTGTGTAAAGGTGATCACCAGATACCAACCTTTCGTGAACTTGCTTACACTCGTTCTCATGGAGGGTCTCTGTGTGTGTGTGTGTGTTCGGTTCGTTCTCACCGGTGCAATATTTGGAGTCCGGGAGCAGGTTGAGAACAGCGCTGTCCTGTGACGAAAGTCCTCAGTAAAATAATCCAATGGTGTCAGGTTATTTCCACGAGGAAGCAACTCAAAGTCACAGGTAAATACAGCAGGTAATAAGGATCAGGCGATCGATCGCTAAATCCTAAAGTGAGCACATTGACGTCACAGGGATTCCCGCATCACGAGCGAACTCTCGCGAGAAGAAACAGAGTCCACAGTTCTCAATGGGGCAATACAAACACAGAAACGTTAACCCTTAAGGCGCCAGGGTTTTTGGAAAAAAATGTTGTATTTTGGCATCAAGATTTCAAAAGCTTGTGACTTGAAAGGGCTTAAAGATAGAGATCTACTGTCAATTAGAAAAATGTTTGGCATGATCGAAAGTTTACGTGGGGTGTAAATATACTAATCTAATTTGCATATTATGACGTCACCATGGGCGGCTATCTCGAATTTCATAATATTCAGGAATTATTAGATATTGAATTGATGTTTGAACATATTTGCATGTTTTTGTGTGTGTATATGTCTTTTTTATCCTCGTTCCAAATGATCAGAACAGAGGAAGCCAACAATAAAACAGGAGTAAGTACTAAATTATTACTATATCACTACACTATATAGTAGCAAAACACATGTGAACAGTAGCTTACTTTTTTATCAGTTCATCAGTAATATTCAGGAAATAATAGATATTGAATGGATGTTTGAACTTATTTGCAAGTTTTTTTTTTTTTTGATTGCTGTTGTTGTTGTTTTTTGTCTTTTTATTCTCATTCCAAATGATCAGGGAAAAAAAATGAAAAAAGTAGTAGATTATTACTATATTACTGTGCCATAGTAAAATACATGAGCCTATTTTTTGATCAGTTGACAAGCTATCTGCCCAATCAGGCATCTATGTGACACAGTTGGTAGTTCTTGAGAGCATGGTTCCTCTCATTCATTGCATGACACAGCGCACCTTCTCCACACAGACTGCACCTGTACTGTCTGCCGGCCGAGTATTAGAGCGTGCGCGATCAGCAACAGCTCTCCTATGGACACTATGACCACGTTCACCTCTGTCACCCGCTTCCCCGTTGAGCAAAGGCTCGAAACGATCGCTTGTTTGTGCTTCGTGAACACTCTCGCCTTGCACGGTGGCACCATTTCGCGGCAAAGATGTACCGCGAGACGCGTGATCATTAGACGGCTGATCGTCATTTCCAAAAGGCAAATATTCCCCTTCAGAGTCAGAATCGGTGAACAACATTTGCAACACATCCTCTTTGTATTAGCCATCTTGCGATTTTCTCTCAGAAATCTCACGATTTACACTCACGCTATGAAATGAATTTCTTCCGCATCAATAGATTAGATTAGATTCAACTTTATTGTCACTGCACATGTAGGTACAAGGCAACGAAATGCAGTTAGCATCTAACCAGAAGTGCAATAAGCAGTAAGTACACAATAAAGGTCTATAATATGTACAATAACTATACAGGTAAGTATTATGGACATAATTTACAGATGTTAAATACTATAAGCACGATATACAGATAGGTGTACTATGAATATACTATACAGATGGGCTATGTAAAAGTGTATGTACACTATAGGCAGAACTATGAACATAAGTTACAGTATTGCAATGGACAGTAAAGTGCATAGAAAAAAATATTTCAATGTGCAAATGGATTATACAGTGTTCCTGGATGAACAGGCAGTAGTGCAAGTAATAACAAGTTACTTTTTGCTTGTTGTGAGTAAATAATAAATCAGAGTGTTGAAGAGGGGGAGGAGTCTATGTGTGTGGTGTGGGGGGTGTTGAGGGGTGTCAGAGGGCAGAGTTCAGCAAGGAGACAGCTTTTTCCCTAAATCTTGTGGTCCTTGTCCGGAGACTCCTGAAACGGCTTCCAGAGGGGAGGAGGTTAAACAGTTCGTGGTCATGGTGAGAGGAGTCCTAGAGAATGCTGCGAGCTCGACTTAGACAGCGTTTCCTCTGGATGTCCTCAAGAGCAGGAAGTGGTGTCCATGTGATGCGCTGGGTGGTTTTCACCACCCTCTGCAGTGGTTGAAGACAGCTGGTTCTTCTTCAGTGTCCTGAGGAAGAAAAGGCGCTGGTGAGCCTTTTTGACGAGGCTGGAGGTGTTTGTAGTCCAGGACAGGTCCTCCGAGATGGTGGTTCCCAGGAACTTGAAGCTGGAGACACGTTCAACAACCATCCCGTTGATGTGGATGGGGTCATGCGTGCTTCCTTTCTTCTTCCTGAACTCCACAATGAGCTCCTTGGTCTTATTGGTGTTAAGGAGCAGGTTATTGTCAGCGCACCATGTGGCCAGGTGCTGTATCTCTTCCCTGTAGGCAGTCTCATCGTTGTCACTGATGAGGCCAATCACCGTGGTGTCATCTGCAAACTTAATGATGGAGTTGGATCCATGCACAGGCTTGCAGTCGTGGGTGTAAAGGGAGTAGAGGAATGGGCTCATCACACAGCCCTGTGGTACGCCAGTGTTAAGTGTGATGGTGGTGGAGTGGTTGTGGCCTGACCGAACATGCTGAGGCCTGTTGGTCAGAAAGTCCATAATCCAGTTGCAGAGGGAGGTGTTAATGTCCAGGTCTCCAAGTTTTGTGGTCAGCTTGGAGGGAATGACGGTGTTAAATGCTGAACTGAAGTCAACAAACAACATCCTAACATACGTGTTGTTATGGTCCAGGTGTGTGAGTGCAGAGTGCAGCACTGTGCATACTGCATCCTCCGTGCTCCTATTTCTGTGGTAGGCAAATTGGTGTGGGTCCAGTGTGGGTGGGAGGCAGTCTTTGAGATGTGCTAGGACCAGTCGCTCAAAGCACTTCATAATGATGGGTGTGAGTGCTACGGGGCGATAGTCATTGAGGCACGTTGGGAGGAGAGTTTTGGTACTGGCACAATGGATGTGGACTTAAAACATGTAGGCACAGTTGCTTGGATGAGGGACATGTTGAAAATGTCTGTGAAGACCTCTGCAAGCTGCTCTGCACATGCCCTAAGCACACGTCCAGGAATGCCATCAGGGCCAGCAGCCTTGCGTTCGTTGATCCGGCACAGTGCAGTGTGGACATCTGTGGAGGTGAGTTTGAGAGGTTGGTGGTCTGAAGAGGTGGAGATTTTGGTGGCCGTCTCCTTGCTGTCGCTGTTGAAGCGAGCATAAAAGTAATTTAGTTCGTTAAGGAAGGAGACGTCCGTGACTGTTGGTGTGGAGTTGCTTGACTTGTAGTCACTGATGATCTGGATGCCCTGCCACATGCGTCGGGGGTCAGAGTTGGAAAAGTGTTCCTCTACCTTCAACTTGTAGCAGTACTTCACCTTTTTGATGCCCCTTTTCAGGTTAGCCCTGGATTTACTGTTGGCCTGAGCGTCGTCTGACCTGAAAGCGGTGTTGTGGGCTTTCAGCATAAGTCGCACCTCCTTTTTCATCCATGGCTTCTGATTAGGGTATGTTGTTATCTGTTTTTCTGTTGTTACACTGTCAATGGTGGAATTGATGTGATCCAGTACAAAGGACGTGTAGATATCAATGTCCGTGTGAGAGCCACAGGCAGCCTGTGAAACAAACATACTCCAGTCAGTGTGTTGAAACCTGTCTTGAAGTAAAGAGTCAGCTCCAGTTGGCCACACTTTGATGGTCCTCACTGTTGCTTCACACGGTTGATGAGGGGTGAATACTTAGGGGTGAGAAACAAAGAAAGGTGATCAGACTGTCCGAGGTGGGGGAGGGGGCTCGCGATGTAAGCTCCATTAATGTTTGTATAAACATGATCCAAAGTTTTGTCTCCTCTGGTGTGGCAGGAAACATGCTGGTGAAATTTGGGGAGTACTGTTTTTAATTTGCAGTGATTAAAATCACCCGCGACAATAAAAGCAGTCTGTTGTTTACTAATGGCTGCATGAAGTTCGTTCAAAGCAAGCTTGGCATTAGCATCCGGTGGAATATAGACTGCGGTTATTATGGTGGAAGTGAACTCCCGTGGCAGATAAAAAGGTCTACATTTAACCATGAGAAACTCTAGGTTAGCTGAGCAGTGTCTCCCAACAATGACAGTGTTCGTACACCAAGCTTTGTTGACATAAATGCACAATCCACCACCTCTTGTCTTGCCGGAGTCATCTGCCGTTCTATCTGCCCGGAGCGTGTAACGTCCGGCAAGCTCAATAGCATTGTTGGGTACGTTACTGTGTAGCCATGTTTCTGTGAAAACCATGACATTGCAGTCCAGAAGTCTCTTACTGTGGGTGATGCGGAGTCGTAACTCATCCATTTTGTTCACCAGTGACCGCACATTAGCGAGGAAAATGCTGGTTAAAGAGAGCCGGAGCGGTGTTAGCTTTAGCTTAGCTCTTAGACCTCCGCGCTTCCCCCGCCTTTGTTTACGATCTCGACGCCGCCTGCGAGCACTTCCGCCCGGCCAGGTAGAGTGCGAAGCCTCGGGTGTTCTAGCGATCTCAGGGATGAGTCGAAGATTGGTGATAAAACTGCTGGTAAAGTCCTCACCGATATCCAAAAGCTCCTGTCGGGTGTATGATGTTAAAACAAAGCTGTTCAGTACGAACAGACCCGAGATGAGCAGGAATAAAACTGCAAAATTGCAAAAACTGGAGAGACGCTGAGCCTTGCGATGTGTTCGCGCCGCCATCTTGGTTATCTATTGGTTATCTCTCAATAACATGAGAGCTCGGCACTTTGAACATAAACAATGCATAATGTTGGTCTAGAATCAAAGTACTACGTGTCTGCCATCTAGTGGAAGGGAATACAAATGAGATATTACACCATATAAGGAACTACAGTCTATTTTATTAAGGGTGACGTCTTGTCGCAATGTTGCGACTTTGGCGCTTAGAGGGGTTAATAACAGCTGTGCAACATTAACAATCAGATTAACATTTAATCAACAGCTTTATAAACGTATACCTCTTATGTGGCCGAGCTACAAACTATCTTCTGCTCATCAAGGCTGAATTTATTTGATCAAAATAAAGTAAAATAAATATTGTGAAATATTATTACAAATACAAAAAAAGTTTAAAATTTTAATATAAAATCTAATGTTATTCCTGTGATGCAAATCAGAATATTCTTCATCATTATTCCAGTTTTCAGTGTCACGTGATCTTTTAGAAGTCATTACAATTTATTTTAATCTCAAGAAACATTTCTGATTATTATCAATGTTGAACATTTTGCTACTTAATATTTTGTGTTGAAATGATGCACTTTAT
The DNA here is from genome assembly GCF_003368295.1 of Carassius auratus. Lineage (NCBI taxonomy): Eukaryota > Metazoa > Chordata > Actinopteri > Cypriniformes > Cyprinidae > Carassius > Carassius auratus. The sequence continues at coordinate 6,953,869 of NC_039251.1, read as the reverse complement.
TTTTGGATAAATATAAAGTTTAATGAACAGCATTTATTTGCATTTATCAATATATTAATTAAATTGGTAAATGCATTTATTAAATATAAATCATTTTAAATTCCTTCACACAGTTTTTGTCGCTTTGTCGATTAATTTCTCACTTTTTTAAAATCCTATACAAATGTTTGAGTCGTATCATAGATTCCACAAAAATATTAAGCAGCAAAACGGTTTTTAACATTGATAATAATCAGAAATGTTTCTTGAGCAGAAAATCAGAATGATTTCTGAAGGATTGTGTGACACTAAACTTCTTTGTAAACAACAACAGATTTATAAATGTTTCTAATGACGAATGTTGTGTTCCCAAATGCAAATTAAAGCGTCTCAAATCAAGCGCAGCACTAACAGTGAATCAGAACCAGAAACAGTACAGTAACAGCAGACATGGAGCGTCACACTACAGTCTTTATAAACTCATCCCTGCAAATAGTCTCTTATGTTAAATCACACTATTCATTACACAGCTGAGCTTTATATTGATCTGTATTAATATGTACAGAGTAGTGGTGTGTGTGTGTGTGTGTGTGTGTGTGTCTGTGTTTCTCCATCACTCAAGGATATCAGAACCTGAGATCTCCTTCACTGTGAGATATTATTCATACTTGCAGATAGTACTTAACAAGACGAGCTATTAGCACGTAGTGTAACAGAATCCATGTAAAGGTGTGGCTAATGCAGAAACAGCTTTAACATGAACACAGAAGTCCACACATGAACAAGAAACAAAGACACACAATGTTTTACTTTCTGTATCTCTGTATCTTGATACAACTATTGTGTTTTCTGGCTTTCTGGGTGATTTGTTTTTCACTTCACAAATATTTTACAGTGTGTCATATATAATCTTACCACAGTTTCTCCAGTTTACAGCGAGGATCCTCCAGTCCAGCACAGAGACGCTTCACTCCTGAATCTCTTATTTTATTCCAAGACAGATCCAGTTCTCTCAGGTGTGAGGGGTTTGATCTCAGAGCTGAAGTCAGAGCAGAACAACCTTCATCTGTGACGTCACAATCTCTCAACCTGTAGAGAACAATGACACACTCTTCACTCTCTCAGATCAGATCAGTTTAGCTGTGAATCCATTAGTAAAGAGAAAGAACAAATCAATGGGTGATGTATCACTGAACTGAGAATTAAAATGTCAAAAAAGAAATCAAAATAGCATAAATAATTTAAAACCTCATTAAAAAAAAAAAACTCCTTTACACTCTCAGGATTTTTAATGTTTTATGTAGACATTAATGCAAATCTATTTAATCACACTATTCATTACACAAGCTGAGCTTTAGTGTTATTTTTCAATCTGTATTAATATGTATGGAGTAGTGGAGAGTGTGTGTGTGTGTGTGTGTGTCTGCAGTAAGAGTGTGTTTGTGTTTGTGTGTGCGTGTGCTCACACAGAAAGTATAACACAGTCTTTACACTCCAACAGTCTTTTGGAAACAGGGTTTTTAACCACACAAACAGCACTTCAGCTCGACTGAACAAAGTGTTCATAGAATGCAGTTCAATCAGGACCACTTCCCTCATGTATATTTAATGACAATTATAATTGCATACAGTTAGTGTTGGCAGTATGGTTATGTTCTGTCCATTCAGCCATGCTTGGACAGAGTGGGGAGAGCAGCAAGACAAACCCCCCTGGGGTACAGAACAGAACCATTATAAGCAAATATAATTACAATTCTCAATTACATGAGTTGTAAACAAAAGGTCATAAAGACTGCTTCCAATGAAGACACTGTAAAGAAAGAATAAGTTAGATCGGATTACAGGTTCAGTTGGAGGAGTTGGGGTTGGAGGAGGGAGTTAATTGCAAGCAGCGATGCGATGGAGAGACACTGAATAATGGGAATTTAAATAGACCGCAGGTGATCAGTGACGAGACTGGATTGGTACACGTCAGGAACAGCTGACTGTCAGCTGATGCAAGCGTGACTAACATGCAGAAGAGTATTTGATGAATGATTTTTATTTCTAAATTTTTAATGTAAAAATCATACTAAGAATATAAGTACACCTAAGGAAACATTAAAAAGCATTTAAAGAAAAGGAAATAATCCATTTCATGGGACCTTTACAATAAAATGTCATTTGTTAACATTAATGCTTTAATGAACATGAATGAACAATGAACAATACATTTATTACACAATTTATTAATCTTTGTTAATGTTAATAAAAACAGTTATTCATTGTTCATGTTAGTTCACAGTGCATTAATGTTTACAAACACAACTTGTGATTTTAATAATGCATGAGTAAATGCTGAAGTTAACATGAAATAAGATTAATAAATGCTGTGGAAATATTGTTCATTATTATTTATGTTATTTATGGTAACACTTTAGTATAGGGTCCAATTCACACTAATAACTACTTGCTTATTAGCATGTCTATTATTAACATATTGGCTGTTTATTAGTGCTTATAAAGTACATATAATGCATGACATCCATAATCCTACCCAATTCCCTAAACTTAACAACTACCCTATAAACTATTAATAAGCAGCAAATAAGGGGTTAATTGAGGCAAAACTCATAGTTAATGGTTAGTTAATAGTGAGAATTGGACCCTAAAATAAAGTGTGACCTTATTTATATATGTTGACTAATGTAATTAACAAATGTTAACTAATGAACCTTATTGAAGAATGATGAGGCATTAAGTGCATAGCACTGAGACCAACTTAACATTTTATAAAGTATAATGTAGAAGTTTAGTCACTCAGTTCAAGATCAGTTTTAATTGTTTAACTGTTAATAGATTTGAACAAAGAAATAAAGTGTTACTATGCACAGGCCGTATTGATTGCAAATACAAAAATAAGACGAGTAAAGAAAATGTGGAACAAAATATTACGATATATCGTTACACACTTCATTAACACCATATTGATAATTGTTGCTTTGAATATCACAGTTATCATCAATACCGGTATATCACGACACCCCTAGTTTCATCCAATCAGAAGGAAATATTACATTAACAAACAATACCTAATTTTGTTTAATTTTGTCTGACTTTCTTTTCTTTGTGTTTTCTGGCTTTCTGGCTGATTTGTTTTTCACTTCACAAATATTTTACAGTGTGTCATTTATAATCTTACCACAGTTTCTCCAGTTTACAGTGAGGATCCTCCAGTCCAGCACAGAGACGCTTCACTCCCAAATCTCTTATTTTATTCACAGACAGATCCAGTTCTCTCAGGTGTGAGGGGTTTGATCTCAGAGCTGAAGTCAGAGCAGAACAACCTTCATCTGTGACGTCACAATAACTCAACCTGTAGAGAACAATGACACACTCTTCACTCTCTCAGATCAGATCAGTTTAGCTGTGAATCCATTAGTAAAGAGAAAGAACAAATCAATGTGTGATGAATCACTGGACTGAGATTTAAAATGTCAAAAAAGAAATCAAAATATTATAAATAATTTAAAGCCTCATTCAAAAAGAATAAAAACTCCTTTACACTCTCAGGATTTTTAATGTTTTATGTAGACATTAATGCAAATCTATTTAATCACACTATTCATTACACAGCTGAGCTTTAGTTTTATTTTTCAATCTGTATTAAGATGTATGGAGTAGTGGAGAGTGTGTGTGTGTGTGTGTGTGTGTGTGTGTGTGTCTGCAGTAAGAATGTGTTTGTGTGTGTGTGTGTGTGTGTGTTTCTCCATCACTCAAGATATGAAATCCTGAGATCTCCTACACTGTGAGATATTATTCATATTTAGTGTAAATTGTGTCATATAGTACTTACACCTCAATGTACTGCAGTGCTTTACAGAACAGCAGGTAATAACATACTCTTCACATTCAGTATTATAAATACAAGTAGTTCGTGTCCGTGCTGTCCGTGTACGTGTCTGGATTGCTCACACAGGAAGTATAACACAGTCTTTACACTCCAACAGTCTTTTGGAAACAGGGTTTTTAACCACACAAACAGCACTTCAGCTCGACTGAACAAAGTGTTCATAGAATGCAGTTCTTACAGGAGACTGAATAAATGAATCTGCTCCTGCGCTGATTGTAAAGAAGAACGTGATTGGCTACAGCGAGAACGTGCTACGATTGGTCAGTGAAGTGTGGCTGTTATCTGATTGGCTTGAGCAGACGGTGGGTGGAGTCACAAATACACAGAAAGACATTCACTAATGAATGACAGGAAAAGTTGTTTGTAGAATAAAAAGATATTTGTGAATATGGTTTTTATTTTCAAATATCATTATATTTATTTGCCAATATTTTTATATCATTTTTTATATATTTTTTGTTAATCTCAACATTCATTTGTGGATCATAATCTTTTAATTTGTAATTATGCAACAATTCTATCTCCATGCACCTAGCCCTAATATCAGTTATTAAAATGATCAATATTCCTCCATCACTAATATTTATGTATATATAATATCACTGTACTATAAGCACGGTTTCATCTCTCAGAAGCTGCTGGTCACTGCAGAAGAGTATTTGATGAATCAAGCTGCTAAAGGAGTGTTTTCTGCTTCCTCCTGATCACTTCTGAAGCAGAACAGCAGCGGAGAGCAATGAGGAGACGAGGAGAGAGATCACATGACATCAGCCAATCAAAACAGAGCGCATTTATCACAAACCCAGCGTTTCTGACACTAATATTCATCTTTTCATCATCAGTCACTGTTTGAGCAAAAACACCTTGACATTCTGAAATCAAGATACATTTACTGAAGAAGAAAAATCACTTCAGATAGAAAGACCTGTTTTCTGAAGAAAGAAGTAATGATTCTGCTAATGGCAAGAAAAATAATCGTTTTCCCTTTGAATTATTAATATTTTTCTTACCTCATTGGCAGCTATTTTTATCTTACTTTGAGCAAAACAAGATTTAAAATCTGAAATAATTTTGCTTCTCAAGTAAATTGATCTTGATTCAGGAATGTTTAGATATTTGTTCTAGAAATCAAGACAAAAATCATAAGAAAATCATTGATTGCAGTGAAGTAAACTGAGCACTTCTGAAGTTCTGTGTTTGTTATTCAGAACAAATTCAAGCAGCAGTAAATCTCAAGACTGTGTGCATGTGCTTATGTTTTACTGTACGCTACACAGCACTGCATCAGATTTAGACCGTATTTCACTGTATTCTTGACATAAAATCAAGAAAAGCTGGTTTACTTCACATCGGAGCATTAAAAGTGTCACCTGTTCAGTGCATGGATTTATATTCTGAATGAATCAAGGTGAATCATCAATCAAGGTGTTTCAGAACGGCAGAATTCACACAAATCTCTGCATTAATTCAAGAAATCAACAGATAAATGAGTAAATGAGAAGAAGGAGCAGGTTTGTTGTGGATCTGAAGCCGTGTCTCTAACATTGTTGAGCAGCGCTCGAGCACTAAACTACTGATGAACTTTTCCTGAAACACACAGAAGAATCTTCTCCAGCAGCGTGTTCACGAGAGAGAAGCTCTTCATTCCTCTCCTTCACAATCATAAAGATCATCAGTGGTGTCCTGCACATCATTGTTTTGAGCTGACTGTGAGATCTGATGCTCTAGAGCTGGATTTGTGTTTATTATAGTCTTCAGATCCTGATCTGATATATAGACCGGGTTTTGTTTCTGTGTTTGGACACTAATGTTGTGAATCAGAGCTTGTTCTGTAGTCCTTCACAGAAATGAGTCACATCTGAGTTTGTAAAAGTCATTTTCACAAAAGGCTGACATGTAAATGGATATTTAACACTGATCTCATTAAATGACAAACTCTCAGCTTGTTTTGTGTGAATATTTCATGAACGTGTGTGACCTGCTGAAATGTAAGTTTTAATCTTTTATTTGTGACATTAATGTGGTCACAATGCTGACAGAGTAAATATGTGTTAGAAAACTAGACCTATATCACTCATAATATTAACATTCACAGGAATACACCTTTTCTATGGTATGATTTATTTTATGTCATGATGCGGATCTCTTTAAATGTATAATAATCTAAAATAGTGTCTAGTGTTGTCCAGTAAAGAGTCAGACACTTCAAGCACAAGTGAAATGTCTGAAGGTCAGCTTTACTGATCAATGTGTGGAGCGTCTCTTTGCTGCAGCTGCTGCTGATTTAATGAACCAGTTTCTCATGTGACGGGGTTGTTTTTACCCGCGCCGCTAACACACGCTTTACTCTAATATCTACTGGATTAAAAACACCTGTCCTGACTCTTTTAAGATTCTGTTATTCAGGAGAAAATCTCTCATTCAGGAACATTTATTGTAAAGGAGTCAGATTCATTATTAAATATGATAGTTGATGATGAAACACTCACACAGCTTTTCTGCAGTTGATCACAGCTGGTATCAGTCTTCTTCTCCCCTCAAATGATGTGTTGTATTTCTTGGGGTTCAGTTCATCCAGAGGCTCCTCTGACATCTGAATCATGTAGGAGATTGTTGAGCAGTGAGCAGCAGAGAGTTTCTTCTCTGAGTGTTTGTCTGATTTCACAAACTCCTGAATCTCTCTGAACAGAGTCTGATCTTTCACTTCCAGCAGACAGAGGAACAGATTGATGGACTGATCAGCTGAGAGAGGAAGATGTTCAGGATCATATTTGATCCTCTCTTTAATGTACTGTGTGGTTCTGCTGATGGTCTCTGAGCTGTTCTCTGTGTGTGTCAGTAGATCCTGTAACAGTCTCTGATTGGACTCCAGTGAGACGCCCAGCAGGAACCGCAGGAACAGATCCAGACGTCCATTCTCACTCTCAACAGCTTTATCTACTGCTGATGTTAGTAGATCATACAGAGAGTCTTCATCAGATCTGTTTAATCTGAATTCATGCAGTGTTTTCTTGTTCTTTGTTAAATAGCAGTAAAGCAGATAGAAAGCAGCGAGAAACTCCTGAACGCTCAGATGAATGAAGCTGCAGACTTTCCTCTGATGAATCACAGATTCCTGCTTAAAGATCTCAGTGCAAATCCCAGAATACACCGAGGCGTCAGTGACGTCTATGCTGCTCTCAATCAGGTCCTCCTCATAGAACATCACATTGCCCTTCATCAGCTGTTTGAAAGCCACTTCAGCAAGTTTCACAATCACTTCTCTGTCGGACGGCAGGAGTTTCTCTGGATCTCTCTCTTCATACTTCTGCTTCCTCATGTTGATCTGAATCAGCAGGAAGTGGATGTACATCTCAGTCAGAGTTTGAGGGATTTCTGCTCTCAGATCTTCTTCCAGGAGCTTCTGAAGCACAGTGGATGAGATCCAGCAGAAGACGGGGATGTGGCACATGATGTGGAGGCTTCTTGCTCTTCTGATGCGTGAGATGATTCTGCTGGCTTGATGCTCATCACTGATTCTCTTCCTGAAATATTCCTCCTTCTGAGGCTCAGTGAATCCCTGAATCTCTGTCAGACGGTGGATGTATTCGGAGGGGATCTGATTGGCTGCTGCTGGTCTGGAGGTGATCCAGATGAGAGCAGAGGGAAGAAGCTCTCCTTTCATGAGCTTTGACATCAACACAGCCACTGATGAAGTCTCAGTCACATCACAAACTTTCTGAGCGTCTGAAAACATCAGTGTGATTCTGCTTTCATCCAGACCATCAAAGATGAACACAACTTTACACTCCTCATAAATCTGTGAGTCCAGATCTTGAAGTTCAGGATGAAAGTCCAGCAGAAGTCTGTGAAGACTGTACTGATGATCTCGGATCAAGTTCAGCTCTCGAAATGGAAGCACAAACATGAAATCTACATCCTGATTGGCTTTTCCCTCGGCCCAGTCCAGAATGAACTTCTGCACAGAGACGGTTTTTCCGATTCCAGCGATGCCTTTAGTAAGAACAGTCTTGATCTGCTCTTTCTCCTCAGATCCTGCTTCAGCGGAGGCTTTAAAGATGTCATTGCAGTAGATTGGAGCGTCTTGTGAGGGTTGTGTTCTGGCTGTTTTCTCCATCTGTAAAACCTCATGTTCTTCATTCACTCCTTCTCTCTCTCCCTCTATGATGTAGAGCTGTGTGTAGATGCTGTTCAGGAGGCTTTCATTCTCCTGGAGTTTCAGTCCCTCACATAATCTCTCATACTTGTTCTTCATGCTGGTTTTGTGCTGCTCTTTGACTCTCTGTAGTTCATCATTCACTGCTTGATCATGTTTATTCAGAGACGCTGTAACGCTCGTGTTGTTCAGACAGAAGACAGAGGAGACTCCTCCAGAGATGCTTCGCTCTCCATCTGCTCTGCTGAAATATCACAAGAACAACTGATTAAACATGTCTCAAAATAAAGGATGTGTAGATTAACATCTAAACCAATAGAGATTTCAGTCTTGTATTTTCAGTATAATTTCAGTTTGTTGATCTGTTTAACTCTTTGTGTAATGCACATTGTTCCAAAGAGTCTCTCACAATTATCCAGCGAGCAGCTAAAGGTGACTTCAATTAAATTAAATTCAATTCAATGTAGGAGCTCGTGTGTTCATTGTGTCGAGTGTCTGTGTGTATCGAGTGTGTTTCTGACTCCCATAAAGCAGTTCAATCATCACCACACGATTATCCTCACCTGGGGTCAGAGGTCACTGCTTCATCACTGAGGCCAGGAGGAGGACCCATGGATGCGTCGCTCTTCAGAGACACACAGCTGTAATCAGGAAATGAAGATCTCTGACTGCAGATCCTGAGAAAACACACAGAAATATCACACTCTTTTGCTGTAAACAGTGATGATGACAGAAAGTGAGAATCTGCAGCATCAGTCAGATGTGACGCCAAAACACATTTACATCATGATCATCTGATCCGGACGCCTTCTCCACATGTGTGAATGGTTTCCAGCAGAAGACAGTTTGTCTTCCACTAATAAACAAACTCCTAGCAATGCTGTGAGGTTTTCTGACCCGCACTCTCAGTCATACAGGGGTCAAGCATCCAAACAAATAGTTCAAACTACATTTATCTTGAGGAAAAACCCAGTGTCTATACGAAAGAAAAGCTCTACAAGACTATTATAAAGCAGCCAAACAACTATAAACTGATTCTGAGCTGCACTTCTTTAAGTGATGATTTAGCTCACATTTAAAGGTCCCGTTTTACGCGGGTTTTTTTGAAGCTTTGATACCTATCTGTATACCGCTGTTTTCACTGTCATAAAAACGGGCTGATGACTTCCTTGTTCTATAAAGTCCCTCCTTCAGAAATACGTAACGAGTTCTGATTGGGCCAGCGGTCCCTGTGTTGTGATTCGACAGCAGCTGAGCGCGTGCTGCCCTCTTGGAAACGCGATTGTTGGCTAGTTTTGAGAAGCAAGTGGGCAGGAGCATGTGCAGGAGCGTTTTTACTGACGACATGCGCATGAAAATCACATTCGTTTTTTTGCACAGCCCTAACATCTAGTTAACAAAGCTAAACAGTGTTGCCCTTTGTGTAATAAGTTACAGACACTGTTAAATGATCCAACTTAAATAATAAAATAAACAACGCCTTCTCCAGACAAAGAGGGAACTGCTCCATCTTTCAAGAATAATCTTTGTGCGAATCCTGCATTAAACTGATTGAGATTGAGGAAGCTGTCCTCAGCAAAATGTGCTGCACATAGTTTTACATGTGGATTATAATTTTCGGGAACCGAGTTACACATAAATTAATAACCATTAATCTCCAAGTACAGCGTCCCTGTGAAGCCCAAACAAAGATGATTGGACTCAGAGATGAAAATAACAGCGTTTCAACGACATGGTGACAAACACAAACGCAGCTCTTCCTCCTCCTCCGTCGGAGCGCAACAAGACCACGCCCCCCTGTTTCTGTATTCCTGTGGGCGGAGGTTAGTCAAAAAACTGTTTTAGTGACGTCATTACTGCAGGAACTAGAGGGCTGTAGTCCAAACGGGTCGTTTTTTGTAGGCAAATTCTGTTAAATAAAATATCTCGCTTGGCATTGAACTTTGAGCTTTAGAATTTTACAGATATTATTTATACTCTAACAACAACATTACACACTAACTAAAGTTTAAAACATGAAATCACGTAGAAGGGGACCTTTAACAAAAACCCACCAAATCACAATCTCAATGAATCAAAATGTGATGACATTCCAATCAGCTAATCAACTCAAAACACCTGCAAAGTTTTCCTGAGCCTTCAAAATGGTCTCAGACATTCATTGACACGCTTCTCAAGGATTGTAAGTCACAAAAATCCATTGCCAATAAGCTGGCTGTTCACAGAATGCAAAGAAAAATAGGCACAACCAACCAAGAAAATCGCAGTCTTATGAGGACTGTCAAGCAAACTACATTCAAGAATTTTAGAGAACTTCACAAGGAACACACTGAGGCAGGGGTCAAGACATCAAGAGCCACCACACACAGACGTGTCGAGGAATTTGGCTACAGTTGTCGTATTCCTCTTGTGAAGCCACTCCTGTACCACAGACAACGTCAGAGGCATCTTCCCTGGGCTAAGGAGAAGAAGAACTGGACTGTTGCTCAGTGGTCCAAAGTCCTTTTTCCAGATGAGAGCAAGTTTTGTGTTTCATTTAGGAACCAAGGTCCTAGAGTCTGGAGGAATGGTGGATAAGCTTATAGCCCAGTTTCTTGAAGTCAAGTGTTAAGTTTCCACAATCTGTGATGATTTGGGGTGCAATGTCATCTGCTGGTGTTGGTCCATTGTGTTTTTGAAAACCAAAGTCAACGCACTAGTTTACCAAGAAATCTTGGAGCACTCCATGCTTCCTTCTGCTGGGCAGCTTTTTGAAGATGCGGATTTCATTTTCCAGCAGGATTTGGCTCCTGCCCACACTGCCAAAAGCTCCAAAAGTTGGTTAAATTACCATGGTGTTGATGTGCTTGACTGGCCAGTGAACTCACCAGACCTGAACCACAGAGAGAATCTATGGGCTATTGTCAAGAGGAAGATGAGAAACAAGAGACCAACCAATGCAGATGAGCTGAAGACCACTGTTAAAGAAACCTGGGCTTCCAGACCACCTCAGCAGTGCCACAAACTGATCACCTCCATGCCACGCTGAACTGAGGCAGTAATTAAAGCAAAAGGAGCCCCTACCAAGTATTTAGTACAAGTAGAGTACATGAACATACTTTCCAGAAGGACAACAATTCACTAAATGTTTTTTTTTATTGGTTTTATGAAGTATTCTGGTTAGTTGAGATTGTGATTTGGTGGGCTTTTGTTAACCCTCTGGAGTCTAAGGGTATTTTGGGGGCCTGGAGAAGTTTTGTCATGCCCTGATATTTGTGCTTTTTTCAATTTCTTATAAATATCTAAATGGGTAAAGTCTAATATCACTGTAATCAGCACAAACTGGGCTATAATAATATGTGAAATGCATGCATGTACATGATTGTATTTTTGAGAAAAAAAAATGTTATGCATGGTTAGTGAAAAACTAAAAATGTTAAATCACTTGAATAAGGCAATAAAACACATACATAACATTGGTTCCCGGAAAAGTTCAGAACTGGAGCTTGTAGCCTAGAATTTTTCTTTCTGAATGATGTGAAAATCATCTTGTTTACTCACTCACAGAAAACAATATATTGATTTAAATTTTCTAAGACACTTTTTGTTGGTTAAAGTCACATGCGAGTAGGCGTCAACTATCATGAATATCATTGTGATTTACACCTGAGAAGACAAAGGCCCGCATAATGAGCTGCATAATGAGCTGCATAATGAGCTGCATAATGAGCCTTTCAGTCAGCTGTGCCACTGTGAGGGAAGGGTTACAAGAAAGAAAGTGAGGACAAAATAGATCTATATAATGTTATGTTTGTAGTTTATTTAGAATATATTTAATTATCCCACAACATAATTTAATATCCACTTGGGGGAGCAGTTAAACAGTTTATTATGAACAATCAAAGCTTACTTTCAAACAAATTTTTTGGCATTCTTACTCCAGTCACACAATCCTTCAGAAATCCTTTTAACAATCTTATTTTCTACCAAAAAAAACGCATTTATTATTATCATCATCATTATTATTATTATTAATGTTGAAAAGAGCTGAGAATATTTTTCAGGGTTTTTTTTAGGGGGAATAAATTGAAAGAACTGCATTGTTTTTACATTTGTTAGAGTTATCTCTATTTGTCACATTTATATTATATACATCAAGCTTTTGAATGGTATAGTATTGTATATTGTTATTGAAACTTCATGATGTTTCACTTGATTATACATTTAGTCATGAATTATAGTTTGGAAAAAGTATTTGGAAAAAGTCTAACTAGTAAAATGTTTACACGTTATGTGAAAACTAGTACAAATAAATAAAAAGAGACTTACTCATGTTTATGATCTCTGCTGAATAAAGTGCTTCATTCTTTTTTCTGAGGAAATCCATTTCTCAAATCCTCAACCACATCACATCTTTTTGGGGTGAATTATGTCTTATTCCTCTCATCGCGAAGCAAACAGTAAAATAAAATAAAAACTTGGAGAACAGTCTGTCTGCTTTTTCTTCTGTGTGGGCGTATTCAAGCCGCGCGCTTCAGTTTGAATCTGAATAGCGCGTTCAGCGCGGGGGCGTGGTCACATTAGATATAATCAGCGGAGATATGAAAAACAGACATTGCGTTGTGTTCATATGGATTACTTTATCTCAGAATATTTGTTTTCGGCAGCACTTGTTTAGTTTTAAAGTAGACATTTCAGGCTTTCTATAGATATCTCTCTCATGTCTCTTCGTTGAGTATTCACGGAGTTACACTTCATTTTAATGATGTGTTTGTAAATGAAGATCAGCGCACACAAAGGCTGCAGACAGCGCACCTTGTTTGTTATCTTTATTTTATAAGTGCACAAAGGTTTTTTGTTATTATGTCTGGATCCAAAAAAAAACTAGACCCTTTACAGATTTGATTAATGTATTGCTCTTATCTGTACGATTAAAACTGAGAGTGTAATTTAAGTTCTTTTCGGGGTTATCAGGAGAAAATGACTCAAAACGCATATATGCGTTAATCGACTCGAAAGGGTTAAATTTGAGCCAAAGTCATTGCAATTAAAAGAACCAAAGACTTAAACATATAGACTTATACTTCAATCTGTGTGCATTGAATTTATTTAATAATTGAGTTTCACAATTTGAGTTGAATTACTGAAATGAACTTTTCCTTGACATCCTGTAAATCGGAGCGCTGCACATTCAGAGAAAAACCGTGGCACTAGGGTTGTGCCGATAATATCGTGTATCGACGATAGTCAGATGTCTCTGTTGATAGTCAAGGCGATATTAGGCTCATTCTCCTATTAATGTATTAAATTATAATAATAATAACTATTTTTATTAGGCGGCTTGGCTATCAAACTGCCCAGTTGTTTCACTTCAGCACCGCATTTCACACACACACACACGTGCGCACAAAAGAGGATTAGAGCCTGCAGTCGGTGAAAAAGGTGTAACGCTTTGACTCAGATAACTCGTCAAATCCATGAAATGAAAGAGACAGAAAACGAGGATTTGGTGTCCCACACATTTAATGGCTGGTACATGGCAAGGCGTCAGCTGGCAAACCAACGAGGAGTGTGTGTTTCTGACTCCCATAAAGCAGTTCAATCACCACCACACGATTATCCTCACCTGGGGTCAGAGGTCACTGCTTCATCACTGAGGCCAGGAGGAGGACCCATGGATCCGTCACTCTTCAGAGACACAGAGCTGTAATCAGGAGATGAAGATCTCTGACTGCAGATCCTGAGAAAACACACAGAAATATCACACTCTTTTGCTGTAAACAGTGATGATGACAGAAAGTGAGAATCTGCAGCATCAGTCAGATGTGACGCCAAAACACATTTACATCATGATCATCTGATCCGGACGCCTTCTTCACATGTGTGAATGGTTTCCAGCAGAAGACAGTTTGTCTTCCACTAATAAACAAACTCTTAGCAATGCTGTGAGGTTTTCTGACCCGCACTCTCAGTCATACAGGGGTCAAGCATCCAAACAAATAGTTCAAACTACATTTATCTTGGGGAAAAACCCAGTGTCTGTACGAAAGAAAAGCTCTACAAGACTATTATAAAGCAGCCAAACAACTATAAACTGATTCTGAGCTGCACTTCTGGGTAAGTGTGTTATTAACTGTTCTTCATGATAAAACACTAGAACTACTGCTACTACTGTCTAGTCTATGAACATGTTTCAGGTTTAAATATCACTATATGCCATAACTGTAGGAATAATACACTATTTCCTCTATGAACTTCATATTTTAATATTACGTAGATCTGTTGTTTACATCAAATTCATGCTTTATTCATCAGTGCAGTCTGTCTCTTTAATGCTTGAAATCATAAATGTCTGTTTCGCTTCAAAGTGTGTCTTCGATGACGGTATTCTGTAAAAAAAATAAAAATCATGTTTTTTGCATTCTGATTCTGACGTACAAAGGCAAAAAACATTTGTTCATTATTTGTGGCTTTTTTCCTCTGTTTGTTTCAATAATAATTAGTTCTCAATAATGCGCTGCAGTGCCATAAACATAACATCTTTTGTACTCTAATCCTGGATCATCTCTCACCTGAGGTCAGAGGTCACTGGATCATATCTCACCTGGGGTCAGAGGTCACTGGATCATATCTAATCTGAGGTCAGAGGTCACTGGATCATATCTCACCTGAGGTCAGAGGTCACTGGATCATATCTCACCTGAGGTCAGAGGTCACTGGATCATCACTGGATTCAGGAGGATTCATGGATCTGTGGCTCCTCAGAGACTCTCTGGTGTGATCTGGAGATGAAGATCTCTCTCTGATCTCCATAATGACAGACTGACACGAGGCCTGTGTATCAAACACTTCACTAATCATACATGACTATATATCCCTTTATTCTTCAATTATTATTATATAACAAAATATCCATTACACATACAATAATTCAGAGAATTGTGATGAGGAAGATGATAAAATCCTCAGCTCTACACTTCAGTCACAGTCTGAATATTTCAGGAGATCAGTGTGTGATCATGTGTCAGCAAACATGCGTCTGTTCCTTCCAGAGAAAGGAGAAAGATTAAAGATGTCATCAGTAGGGGTGTAACGGTTCACAAAATTCACGGTTCGGTTCGATACGATTCACTGGTGTCACGGTTCGGTTCGGTACGGTTCGGTACGTTTTAGATACAGCAAAAAGAAAAAATTGGCAGATAAATTTCCTTGATTTTTAAAAAAATATATATTTATTAAAACTAACAAAGTATGTTTTTTTTGTTTTGTTTTTTACATTGAACAATTGAGCTATTCTTTACCCATCTTCTATGGTGTTTTCTTAGCAGCATACTGTATAAAACAAAAACAGCTCCTTATAAAAAAAACGAAAATGTTATATTGTTGTAGTAGTTATGAACAAATACAAAGATGTAACTTTTTATATGGAACCCTATAACTCTTTATATTGAGTGTGTTTTTACTCAATTGGTTCTCTATAGGGCTTATGTTTTTTGGAACAAAGCAGGAATTACGGTCTGGCTGAAATGGGCTCGTGAAGGAATATTGTAACGGGGCTCAATTACATTAAGCATGTTCTTAAAAACCTGCGTTTTCCACTACAGCGTAATGTGCTCGCTCACTCAGTACGCGCTGAAGGCTCGTTGCAAAAGGGTCTTTCACACAGGACGCAGTATGCGCGGCGCAGGACCCTGGGCTCAGCGTTGCCCTTCAGACACAACGCGATTTGCGCTGCACTATGCCAAGAGCAAAGTAGGTGGAGTTTTCAAAACTGCCCGTGCATACGTTCTATTTATAACAGTTCTTCTATCTGATAACGTGCAGGCCTGTTAACTGTATCGTACTGCTCAGGAAATTCCGACAATACAGTACTAGTGCATTTTGGTTTCCGTGCTTGTTTGGATGCCCCGATCGATTGGTAAAGTGCACCCAAACACCAGACCTGTTGGTTATTGGAGGATCTTTTATTTCTGGTCTGTTAACCCATTGGCCATTTGTACTAAAATGGCGGCCAGTTATTTAATGTTCATACAGTTCTAATATATGTGTAATGTTTGGTCGCTGTTGTTATTTAGTCAGGCGTCAGTCACACACCTATTGTTAGGACCCC
Source organism: Carassius auratus (assembly GCF_003368295.1). Lineage (NCBI taxonomy): Eukaryota > Metazoa > Chordata > Actinopteri > Cypriniformes > Cyprinidae > Carassius > Carassius auratus. The sequence continues at coordinate 6,937,753 of NC_039251.1, read as the reverse complement.
GATGTCTAAAGGACCCGGATGCTGACGCAGCTTCACAGCAGATATGATCGCTATCATTATAACTAGCGTGTGACGATTCTAACGGTGATGATAATGCCAGTTCTCCCGCAATATTGAGTTATCGCATGTGTGCGTGCATCAAAGAGTAAGTTTGTTTCTTCATTATACTGTGTTTATATTTGATTGTTACATTAGTCTTTCAAGACGTGTTTACCTCGTCTGTCAAGCACATGTGCCTGTCAGCTAATCTCTAGCCAATCTTATCAGACGATCGCTGTTAGACGCACTTTCAGTGTTAATGTCATAGCAAATACGGATATTATTCATTTGCATATTGATGTTTATCAGTGTGTATATTTACATTTTATTGTTGTTGTTTCCTTTTCTAGAACCACACTTAATTAAATATTGTTCCAGTTTGCAATGAGTGGTCTTTGAGTGGTGTGTGCATCTAGCTCCTTCTAAACGGACATCATCTAATTTAATTGTTCTGATCAGACAAGTTTCAGTGGTTTCCATCGTTTATTAATTAGCACCTAAGAGCAGAACAATATTTTACATGGTCCTTCGAGCCGGATTAGGCAACTTCTGAATTAATATAATGTCCATACATAGTGAGGAGATTAGTGATGCTACTGTTCGCTCTCGACGCCGAACACAGATGCCAAAGTACCTTGATGACTATGAGGTGGATTATGTGCCAGAGCAGCCATCAGCACACAAACCCTCAGACCACTCCAACGTGGGAGAACAGCCAATAGGGGCGACAGGAGGTCCATTACCGCTTCACAACCCCCTGGTTGCTGGCATTGATCACTTTCCTGCCTATGAGGGGAATTCACATTTCTCACCTGAAGCACTGGAGATGCGCCTTAAGGAACTGGAGAAAGAGAACCGTCAACTCAGACGTGACCTCAGTGAACACTCAGCAGCTCACACTTCAAGATCATTGTCTCCATCTCAACCATTTCATTCATCCAGACATTTGACGTGCAATATGGAGAATCGAATATCTACCTCACCATCACACCACAGAGTAACGTCAACAAGAGATCAAAGCGATCCACGTTATGAAGTAGAAAGGTCAGTGAAACACAGTGAGGATAAGTTGCACTCAGAACGTCAATGTGATAGAATAGATGAGATCATTCATGAGCTTCAGAGGATGAAAGCGGGTTCCAAGCAATCTAGAACAATCTCGCCATCGCCTGAGCGTGCAGTAACACCCCAGAGGGCAGATCATGCGGATGAAAGTTACCATCCCTCGAGACATCAATCCTCACACTATTACAGCCCTACCTCCAGGCAGCAGAGACCATTTGTGCCTTATCATTCTTCATTGCCAATCAGTCAAGAGAACACTTATCGTGGTCCAACCCCTACCATTCCTAACTTCACCAAAGAGGATCCACGTGAGTTTGCCAGGTTAAAGGTAGCTCTTGACAATCTCCTGCCTGCTGATGCCAAAGAGCACTTTAAGTTCCAAATATTAATGGACCACTTGATGTTTGAGGAAGCATTGCTCATTGCTGACTCCTACAGTAACAGCAGGTACCCTTATACTCTTACCATGCAGGCACTAACCGAACTCTATGGGCAACCCCATCAACTCGCACTTCAACGCATTGCTGTTATGATGGATGGGCCCAGCATAAGAAGTGGTGACACCAGAGCATTCAGGCTTTTTGCACTAAAGGTGCGAGCCCTCGTTGGAATGTTGGATCAGTTAGGAGATCCTGGACGTACAGAACTGGCTTGTGGGTCGCACGTCTCCCGCCTCCTAGCTAAACTACCTCACGATCTCAGAGCAAACTTTAAGAGGTATGTCAATCCACTCAAGACACCTATCCCTACCTTGCTTGAATTTGCAGAATGGCTGGAGTATGAGGTGAGGGTACAAGAGGACGGTACCCAGTTCGGTATTGACCCTGGTAGAGAGAGACTGAGCTTCCGCAAAGACCAGCAAAGAGTGCCTAAAGTAGCACACAAATCTACTGCCATCTTCCATGGAAGTGAGCAAAGTCCAGTTTCCAAGGTTGAAGAGGTTCGTCGGAATACAGTTTCAGAGGTGAGATCACTAGAGAAACCAAAGAAATACTGCCCCTTCTGTAATACAACTCAGCACTATCTCAATCAGTGTTCAAACTTCAAGCTGCTGACCAAAGAGCAGATTGTTACCTGGATCAGATCCAATCAGAGATGTTGGAAATGTGGGCGCGAACACCAAGCAGGTCAGTGTACTCTTAAAGCGAAGTGCAAGAAGTGTCAAAGGAGACATCTAGAAATTCTGCATGAGGCCAACAATGAAATGAGTGCTAATGCCACCAAAGAAACGGGAGAGATCACCCAGTCTACCAGCAACACGATAGAAACTCTGTATGTTGATAGACCTACTGGCAGCAGTAAAGTATTACTGAAATTGTGCAGAGTCCTCATACGCAACGGAGACTTTTCACTAGATACATACGCATTACTAGATGATGGTTCAGAGCGCACAATACTTCTCCATGAAGCAGCTCAGCTACTCAACCTCAATGGTAAACCCGAAGACCTGTCTCTTCGCACAGTGCGCCAAGACATCCGCATTATTCATGGCTTCACAGTATCATTCTCAGTGAGTCCAGCTACACAACCAGATCGCAACTTCACAATAAGAAGAGCTTTCACAGCGGAGGAGCTTGGATTAGCCCCTCATTCCTACCCAATTGAAATGCTCCAGAATAAATATCGCCATCTCAGAGGCCTACCTCTTCAGTCAATTGACCATGCAAGGCCATTACTGCTCATTGGGTCAGATTACCCACAACTGATCACCCCTATTGAGCCAGTTCATTTGGGACCCCCCGGAGGTCCAGCGGCTGTGAAAACTAATTTGGGATGGACACTCCAAGGTCCATCAAAGTTCCTTGAACATGTCCCACATACACAACAGTGCTTGTTCACATCTGTAAGCCTTACGCCTAATGATCTATACAGTCAAGTGGAGCGGTTGTGGCAGATGGATATCTTGCCCTACCAAAATGAACGACTTGTGACGAGGTCAAAGCAAGATGCAGAAGCTGTGCGTATTCTGGAGGAGAAAACCATCAGGGTTGAAGTTGAAGGTGTGCAAAGATACGCTACCCCCCTCCTCTGGAAAGTCAGTCCTCCACCTCTAGCTTCCCCAAAGGAAGCGGTAATGCCTCATTTGAGAAGGACTGAAAATCAGCTGGCACAGAGCTTAGAGAAATCCCAAGCATACATATCTGAGATGAACAGGCTGCTAGAATCAGGCTATGTGAGAAAAATTCCCAAATCCACAGCTGTACAGACTCCAGGGTGGTACATTCCACATCACATGGTCCACCACAACGGAAAGAACAGGATGGTATTCAATTGTTCTTTCAACTTCCAAGGGCTGAACTTGAATGAATATCTCCTTCCTGGGCCAACTCTGGGTGCTACCTTGCTGGGAGTACTTCTCCGTTTCAGAGAGTATGCAGTAGCCATTAGCAGTGACATAAAGGGGATGTTTCATCAGGTGCGTCTCCTACCCGAAGACCAACCATTCTTGCGATTCCTTTGGCGAGACCTGAAACCAACCAATGCACCTGATGTCTATCAGTGGTCAGTGTTACCCTTTGGCACCACGTGCAGCCCCTGCTGTGCAACCTTTGCTCTTCGGAAACATGTTGCTGATCACAGCCAACCAGATAATGAGGTACGAGTAGCAGTAGATCGTTGTTTCTATGTGGACAACTGGTTGCAAAGTGTCCGCTCTCTTGAGATTGCCAGACAATTAGTGGATGACATGCGACATCTGCTGGCCAAGGGTGGATTTGAACTGCGTCAATGGGCTAGTAACACTCCCCAACTGCTGCAACACCTGCCGCAGCAAATCAGGTCAGAGAAACATGAGCTTTGGTTTAGTTCAGACAAAGCCGACCCCCAGGAACGCACACTAGGACTTAGGTGGCAGTGCAGATCCGACACCCTTGGTTATAAACATGGCCATGTTGTAAAAACTGAGCCCACTATGTGACACATATATAGCATCCTTTCCAGTCAGTATGATCCACTTGGATTCATCACCCCATTTACCACTAGAGCTAAGATCATAGTCCAGAGGCTCTGGGACAAAAAAAGAGAATGGGATGACCCTGACCTGCCCACTGACCTCAAAAATGCATGGCTCACATGGGAAGATGAGCTTCCACAACTTTCCTGTGTCACACTGCCCAGATGCTACACAACAAAGGTAGATCCATTGACCAGCTCAAGAACTGTGCACACCTTCTGTGATGCCTCAGAGCGAGCGTATGGAGCTGTAGCCTATCTCCGCACGGAAGATAGCAAAGGACAGATAGAGGTGTCATTCTTGGCAGCTAGATCGCGAGTAGCTCCAAAGAAGCAGCAAACAATTCCCCGACTTGAGCTATGCGCTGCTTTAACTGGAGCACAATTGGCAGCAGTTCTGAAAAGAGAGCTCACACTGGACATCAGCAGTTTCAGATACTGGACTGATTCTACAACCGTTCTTAACTGGCTTCAATCAGACTCATGCCATTTTAAAGTGTTTGTAGGAACGAGAGTTGCGGAGATTCAAGAGCTAACTGATTCACATTTATGGTCCTATGTGCCCTCACAAGACAACCCTGCTGATGATATTACTCGTGGCCTGTCACTGGCTCAGCTAGCCGAACCTACCCGCTGGAAGAATGGCCCAGAATTTTTGCAAAAACCTCTATCGTCTTGGCCCAAAATGCCCAATCTGGAGCCAGCCGACACTTCAAAGGAACTGCGTAAACCAGTATCCTTCCATCTAATAGCTCAGGGTGACCAGCATTCAGTCATTGCATCTCAATTTGACAACTTTCAAGAGCTTGTAAATGCAACTGCCAGATCCCTTCACGGGGCGGCCAGTTCCACAGACACTTTCACTGCTGACACGTATAAGAAAGCCGAGCTCCGAATTATTCAACAGTCTCAAATGGAGAGTTTTCCTGATGAATATGCTCAGCTTCAAGCAGGGAAGGCCATCTCCTCAAACAGTCGTCTAAAGACATTAGCTGCCGAATTTGATTCTGACACGCAACTGATTAGAGTTGGTGGACGACTCCGAAGATGTCACCTACTGAGTCCTGACATTCTTCACCCAATTGTCCTAGACCCAGTCCATCCAGTGACTAAACTACTAATTCAGCAGTACGATGCACAGCTCCATCACCCTGGTACTGAAAGAGTCTTTGCTGAAATCAGAAGACGCTTCTGGATCTTGAGAGGTCGTCAAGCAGTAAGATCTATTCAACATCACTGTACTGAGTGTCAAAGGTGGCGTGGCAAGCCCAATATACCTAAAATGGCTGACTTGCCTCCTTCCAGTTTAAGACTCTTCCAACCAGCCTTTTACTCTACAGGCATGGACTGTTTTGGCCCATTTATCATCAAAATTGGGCGCCGGAACGAGAAACGCTGGGGTATAATTTATAAATGTTTGACCACAAGGGCAGTGTACATCGACCTTCTCTCTCAAGCTGACACAGACTCCTTCCTCATGTCTCTACGTCGATTCATCGCCCGTAGGGGAAAACCTCATGAGTTGTGCTCTGATCAAGGTACTAATTTCAAAGGTGGAGATCGTGAGCTTAAGGAGGCCTTCAACAATATTCACCCTCAGTTACAAAGAGAACTTGCCAAGCAACAGATTGACTTCCATTACAATCCACCAAACTCCCCACATTTCGGAGGATCCTGGGAAAGAGAAATCAGATCTCTTAAAGCTGCACTGTACACAACCATTGGTGTGCAAACTGTCACAGAGGAAGTGCTCAGGACTGTCCTTGTTGAAATTGAAGGAATTCTAAATTCAAAGCCATTGGGATACGTATCCTCAGATGTAGCTGATCCTGATCCAATAACCCCTAATTCTCTCTTAATGGGCAGACGAGACTCTGCCTTGCCTCAGGTAATTTACCCTGCATCTGAACTGCTCAGTCGCAAGCGCTGGAGACACAGCCAGATATTGGCAGACCAGTTCTGGAGCAGTTATATGCGTAACTACCTGCCCGGACTCCAGTCTCGCCAGAAATGGCAACAAGAGAAAGACAACTTGACAGTAGGGACAGTGGTTATGATTGCTGATCCACAATTTCCCAGGGCACTCTGGCCTGTTGGAACTGTGAAATCTGTCCAGGTCGGAGCTGATAATAAAGTTAGAGCTGCAGAAATCCAGATCAAAGACAGAACCTACATCAGACCTGTTGTCAGACTTATTAAGCTCCCTTCACTTCCAGAATGACTGTGAGTACTGGCCCAAGATGCAAATCTGCAAGCACATTTGGGGGCGGCTGTACTAAAATGGCGGCCAGTTATTTAATGTTCATACAGTTCTAATATATGTGTAATGTTTGGTCGCTGTTGTTATTTAGTCAGGCGTCAGTCACACACCTATTGTTAGGACCCCGATGTCTAAAGGACCCGGATGCTGACGCAGCTTCACAGCAGATATGATCGCTATCATTATAACTAGCGTGTGACGATTCTAACGGTGATGATAATGCCAGTTCTCCCGCAATATTGAGTTATCGCATGTGTGCGTGCATCAAAGAGTAAGTTTGTTTCTTCATTATACTGTGTTTATATTTGATTGTTACATTAGTCTTTCAAGACGTGTTTACCTCGTCTGTCAAGCACATGTGCCTGTCAGCTAATCTCTAGCCAATCTTATCAGACGATCGCTGTTAGACGCACTTTCAGTGTTAATGTCATAGCAAATACGGATATTATTCATTTGCATATTGATGTTTATCAGTGTGTATATTTACATTTTATTGTTGTTGTTTCCTTTTCTAGAACCACACTTAATTAAATATTGTTCCAGTTTGCAATGAGTGGTCTTTGAGTGGTGTGTGCATCTAGCTCCTTCTAAACGGACATCATCTAATTTAATTGTTCTGATCAGACAAGTTTCAGTGGTTTCCATCGTTTATTAATTAGCACCTAAGAGCAGAACAATATTTTACACCATTTTGCACGAGCCTTCAGCGCGTACTGAGTGAGCGAGCGCCTGACTGAGTAGCCTAACAATACATAAACATATAAGTTGGTGTTTTTTTTTTCTTCTTCGCGGGTGTCAGGGCGTTGCCTGTTACGTCGTTTGGGTTATTGGACTACCTTGTTGAACGCATGTCATTATATTAAAAATATATATATATATATTTTCCAAATATAATTAATTAGTCCAACGAACCGTTCGGTACATAATGCGTACCGCGTACCGAACCGAAAGCCTCGTACTGAACGGTTCAATACGAATACGAGTATCGTTACACCCCTAGTCATCAGATGCCCATTTCACACAAGTTTATATGATTCTTTAGGCTCTTAGTGAAAAGTCTGTAACATAGTTTGGTTAAAATTTAAAATAATCAAAAACAACAATCTGTAGAGATCAGAAATATCAAATATATTCCATCCGTCGCTCAAACAGGCCTCATATTTGAGCTTTTCTTTCCTTTTAAAGCTCGTTCGTTATATAATCTGATGTCAGGTTATTTCTGCTTATTTTCTGATGAAATTCAGCAGCAGCTCAGCAATTAAGAATTGAGCAGCTAACACTGTTTTTCCTCACTGGGTTGTTGTTTTTGGGGAAAATAAGACAAATAACGCGGAACTGAGGACTTCGATCTTTTTTTTTCTTGAAGAGGCTGAAACACAAACTACAACATAACGTGATGATATCAGAATAAAATCACTGAACTGACCGTGAAGAGAGGTATTTCATGGCGTCTTCTCATCGATGAAGATTCAGTTGTTGTTTTCGATCTGAAGTGTTTCCTGAAGCAGAAAGCCGCGTTATCGGTTCTACCTGCAGAGCGCGCTCCCGAGACCACGTGACGCGTTACCTGTTCTATCTGCAGAGCGCGCTCCCGAGATCACGTGACGCGTTTGTATAACACACCTGTATGCGGTTTAGAGCTGAAGATCTTTATCATCTTACGCGAGCTCGGACTTGTGCTGCTGTTTGAGAGGTAAACGAGCGGTCATGTGATGTGTTTCGATTAGCACGAGAAAGATGAGAAAATGGAGGCTTGCCTCTGGCGATCACGTTTTGGTTGCACCAGCAACTAAAGCAAAGTCTGAGTTGTGGAAAAGTTTTGACCGTGTTCATAATGAGAATATTGAGTGACTAATGGCGCACCATCAGTGAGCGCAGGAACACGCTGAAGACATCTACAGTGGATTCAATAATCCGAGTAGTGCTGGGGAGCAGGAGCTTCTTAATATATGCTCTGATTATGGGGTGGAATTTGATATAAAATACAATTCCAGCAAAAGTGCTGTTTTAATATGCAGAACGAAACAGGATAAATTGCTTAATTTTCCTGTGTTCATGCTAGCCAATAATTGTCTTGAGGTCTGCAAAAAGATTAAATACCTTGGTCATTGTATTGCAGATGATATGAATGATGATGATGACATATACAGACAGTGTTATAAGTTATATGCACAGGCAAACACCATAGCACGTACGTTTAGTTACTGTTCTACTCGAGTTAAAGTGGCTCTGTTCAAAGCTTACTGTACACCACTCTATACAGCCTTCTTACAAAAAATCGACCATGCAGAAGTTACAAGTTGCCTACAATGATGCAATGAGAATTTTACTCAAGGTTCTCAGAGGAGGAGTGCTAGTCAGATGTTTGTATCTGTAGGAGTAACCACACTGAAAGCACTTTTAAGAAATTTGATGTTTAAATTTATGCAACGTCTGGATGAGTCTACTAACAGTATCATGGTGGCAGTCTCAAATCCCTTAGTGAGTTGCTGCAGGTACACATCCAGACTAAGAGTGCATTGGCTGAAATGTCTCTATGTATTTTAATTATTGTATTTGCTTTTTTCTTACTGTTTGTTGTTTGTTTGTTTTTATCTGTCCTGTCTTGCGTGGCTTTTGGGCATGAGCCTGGCAAATAAACAATTGAATTGAATAATGTTCCTCCACAAAAACGTGTAGGCTTAGCATAATCTCTGTGAGTAAAGGTTTTTCAAATGATAAATAAATATTCATTGAGTCTTAAATGCATAATGTGGACAGAGTATTTACGCTAATGTTGGCATTATTCTTTTATTAAATGTCCGGCGGAGTCTTTATCTTAATTTCGTTATTGCCAAATACCCATCTTAACTTAAACTTAAAAAGACTCTTTTTATTATTATTATTATTATTGGTGCGTTGGTCTATTTATGGGCTAAATGAGCCTAGAGTGCTGAGATGTTAAGATGTCACAGAGGACTTATTTTATTTCTTTATTCCAACTTCTTTATTCCTAACTTTTATGGCCTGATTACAGCTCTAATGTGGTTTGACGATATTGGACGAGATCTGCTGAAACCACAGCTGTTTTCTAGATGAATTAAACTCAGCCCAAAAGTGACGCACTTTACAATAATAGCAGCATTCATGTAGTGCGAAAGATTAATTGTAATGGACGAAACGATCTTTTACAGACGACGACGACGAAGTCACAACTTAACACGGACATCAGTTAAACTGTAACATCAGCCAAAAATAAAATACAGTTTATCATTCAACTTGAACGCCCAATTTTGCTTATTAATTTGTAAATAATCCGTGAATTAATCTGAAGAATCTAGAAGAATCCCTAGATCTTGATTTTATTATAATCCTGAAGATGAACTTCCGGTCATGTAATTTTACAGGCGTCACAACTCATTACAACGATTTAAAGATCGAGTTTAGGATGAAAACAACATGAAAAATGAAAACATTGTACAATAATATGACATGAAATCAAAAGCTTATAACTGAACTTACCGTAATGAGATTTTTATGCCAGTTTTTAAGTCTTCGAAATGTGAAGCTACATTCGGTAAGTATCGAGACTTTACTTTCGATTTCAACACAAAGGCGTATCCTCGTGATGCAGACTGCGCATGCGCAAGAGACCTCGGGTGTCACAACATACAAACCCCGCCCATTTGTCTGCGTTCATTTGTCTGCTGTCAGTCTATCTTTAAATGTGTTTAGCGCCACCTGCTGCTCTGGAGTGTATGACATAACGCTTGATGCTGGCTTCGTCCGAAATCGCATACTTCCCTACTTATATAGTATGAAAAAACCAGTATGCGACAAATTAGTATATGTTTGAATCTTTTGCGTATTTGCGTTCTGATATGCCTACTCACCTACAAAGTATGTGAAGAAAGAAGTACGTTCGAAACCTCAGTAATAAAACAGTAGGCGAGAAATCCCCGGATGTCCTACTGCTTCAGCCCAGATTCTGCAGTGTTAAACAAAACATGGTTCACGTGTTAAAATCGTATTTGTTGAGCTACTGTAGAGTAAACTGTTAATTTGTTAAGGTGTAAAGACGCTAGCCAGAAACATTACAATATATTAGTAAAAAATAAAAATAACAAACTTGTTTTATTATGTAAAGCGATCAGCAGAGCTCCAGTAAGCACATGTACATCTCCAAAGTGGATTTACATAAACCATATACACTTTAAAGACGATTTAATATCTATTTAATATGAGACAGGAGAATGTTCTAAGAGCATTGCAGAAGAACAAATCACAACATGAACAGATATCAGTGAGAGAGATGTGTGTGTTATTATGTAGAATTCACTCTCTACAATGCTTTAGATGAATGTAAGTAATGTAAATAAATAAATCTACATAAACTAAGTTAAACATAAGTTATCTATTTCATTTGACCATTAGTATTGTTGATAAATTGATATTGTTGAGAAACATTTCAAAATCACCTTTTGTGTTTGGAGAAAGGATTGAACAGAATGGAGGCAAGTTCATTAATGACTGAGTTTATATGTTTAGATGAACTGACCCTTTAAAACTCCAAACAGAAACTGTATTAAATATATGTATGCATTAATATTATAGTAGCACCTTGAAGAAAAAAGCTTTAAGAAATAAGCTGCTTTGAGCGTTTGTGCCCAAGACACAAAAAAGCAATCACAAAGTTCACGTTTACATGTATTTGTTTTTCAGACACTTTTATCTGAAGTGAGTTACAGTGCTGTTATTACAGGACCTCGATCTCTCTGGAGTCACCGAGAGTAAAGACACACAGCTGGAGATTGATCCAGAAACCTTCTGCTGACCAGTCCACTTCACTACACCACAGAAGAAATGAAGCTTTATCAAGTTAACATGCAACTGTAAAAATATGAAATGAAATTAAGTGTAGCAGTAAATAGAGCGCTGACAACATGACATATGAAGTGTTTTACTCTGTGTAAATGTTTTCCAGGTTGTGGTGCTCATGGAGAGCAGACATAGATGTTTGGAGCAGACACAGCTCATGTTCAGGGTCTTTATCATAGTCTTCCTCATCCTCTCTGTGCTCTCAGACAAGGACTCGATGTCTCTCTCTCATCATGATCAGATTCAGATCGTCCCTCACATGTTCTCCTGCTCATGTTCAGGATCTTCATCATGGTCTTCCTCATCCTCTCTGTGCTCTCAGACAGGACTCGATGTCCCTCTCTCATCATGATCAGATTCAGTCTGACTGCAGCAGTGATGGACCTGATGTGAGTTCACCGTCTGTACACTTTCAAAAACAGAACAATGTTTGAATAAAGCTTTGTTTCATCTGTTGTTGACTTGTATTTATTTATTGTGATGGTTACTTTTATTATTTTATTTGTTTATTCATGTATCCTGTTGTTATCAGTAAATAAAATGTAGTCCTTTTTTTTTTAAACACATGCATTCATTCATTACTTAACTGAATATTGAGAAGTATTTATCTTGGCTGAATTTGTCATGCTTAGCTGTGGCATAAGAATTAGACTTTAGCCATTTAGGTATTTATAAGAAACTGAAAATGTCAGGGCATGGCAAAACTTCTCCAGGCCCCAAAACCTGAACAGGTATTACCTGAACAAAAAGCAACTGAACAACATTCATTAGGAAAACAGTGTGTCAATAATGCAAAATGATAGTTAAAGGCAGTTCATCATTGAATTCATTGATGTCATCTCTGTTCAGTTGAAATAGTGTCTGTTTTAATTTGCAATCAAGTCAATGATATCGCTGTAGATGAAGTGACCCCAAATAAGCAAGCCAGAGGCGACAGCGGCAAGGAACCGAAACTCCATCGGTGACAGAATGGAGAAAAAAACCTTGGGAGAAACCAGGCTCAGTTGGGGGGCCAGTTCTCCTCTGACCAGACGAAACCAGTAGTTCAATTCCAGACTGCAGCAAAGTCAGATTGTGCAGAAGAATCATCTGTTTCCTGTGGTCTTGTCCTGGTGCTCCTCTGAGACAAAGTCTTTACAGGGGATCTGTATCTGGGCTCTAGTTGTCCTGGTCTCCGCTGTCTTTCAGGGAAGTAGAGGTCCTTTCTAGGTGCTGATCCACCATCTGGTCTGGATACGTACTGGATCCGGGTGACTGCAGTGACCCTCTGATCTGGACACAGACTGGATCTGGTGGCTACGGTGACCTCGGAACAAGAGAGAAACAGACAAATATTAGCGTAGATGCCATTCTTCTAATGATGTAGAAGGTACACGTTATGTGAAGTGTTTCCGGTTCCGGTTTACCTAATTAATGCAGCCTAAAAATCCTTTAACGGATTTGGATATTAAAAGCATATTAGTATGTTATGTGTAAGCCAGGTTAAAGAGATGGGTCTTTAATCTAGATTTAAACTGCAAGAGTGTGTCTGCCTCCCGAACAATGTTAGGTAGGTTATTCCAGAGTTTAGGCGCCAAATAGGAAAAGGATCTGCCACCCGCAGTTGATTTTGATATTCTAGGTATTATCAAATTGCCTGAGTTTTGAGAACGTAGCGGACGTAGAGGAGTATAATGTAAAAGGAGCTCATTCAAATACTGATGTGTTAAACCATTCATGGCTTTATAAGTAATAAGCAATATTTTAAAATCTATAGGATGTTTGATAGGGAGCCAGTGCAGCGATGACAGGACCGGGCTAATATGGTCATACTTCCTGGTTCTAGTAAGAACTCTTGCTGCTGCATTGTGGACTAGCTGTAGTTTGTTTACCAAGCATGCAGAACAACCACCCAATAAAGCATTACAATAATCTAACCTTGTGGTCATAAATGCATGGATTAACATTTCTGCATTTGACATTGAGAGCATAGGCCGTAATTTAGATATATTTTTGAGATGGAAAAATGCAGTTTTACAAATGCTAGAAACGTGGCTTTCTAAGGAAAGATTGCAATCAAATAGCACACCTAGGTTCCTAACTGATGACAAAGAATTGACAGAGCAGCCATCAAGTCTTAGACAGTGTTCTAGGTAATTACAATCAGAGTTTTTAGGTCCTATAATTAACACCTCTGTTTTTTCTGAATTTAGCAGTAAGAAATTACTCGTCATCCAATTTTTTATATCGACTATGCATTCCATTAGTTTTTTCAAATTGGTGTGTTTCACCGGGCCACAAAGAAATATAGAGCCGAGTATCATCAGCATAACAGTGAAAGCTAACACCATGTTTCCTGATGATATCTCCCAAGGGTAACATATAAAGCGTGAAGAGTAGCGGCCCTAGTACTGAGCCTTGAGGTACTCCATACTGCACTTGTGATCGATATGATACATCTTCATTCACTGCTACGAACTGATGGCGGTCATATAAGTACGATTTAAACCATGCTAATGTACTTCCTTTAATGCCAACAAAGTGTTCAAGTCTATGCAAAAGAATGTTATGGTCAATTCTGTCAAACGCAGCACTAAGATCCAATAAAACTAATAGAGAGATACATCCATGATCAGATGATAAGAGCAGATCATTTGTAACTCTAAGGAGAGTAGTCTCAGTACTATGATACGGTCTAAATCCTGACTGGAAATCCTCACATATACCATTTTTCTCTAAGAAGGAACATAATTGTGAGGATACCACCTTTTCTAGTATCTTGGACAGAAAAGGGAGATTCGAGATTGGTCTATAATTAACTAGTTCTTTGGGGTCAAGTTGTGTTTTTTTGATGAGAGGTTTAATAACAGCAATGGTTTTGGGGACATATCCTAATGACAATGAGGAATTAATAATAGTCAGAAGAGGATCTATGACTTCTGGAAGCACCTCTTTTAGGAGCTTAGATGGTATAGGGTCTAACATACATGTTGTTGGTTTAGATGATTTAACAAGTTTATACAATTCTTCCTCTCCTATAGTAGAGAATGAGTGGAACTGTTCCTCAGGGGGTCTATAGTGCACTGTCTGATGTGATACTGTAGCTGACGGCTGAATGGTTACAATTTTATCTCTAATAGTATCGATTTAAGAAGTAAAGTAGTTTATAAAGTCATTACTGCTGTGGTGTTGGGAAATGTCAACACTTGTTGAGGCTTTATTTTTCGTTAATTTAGCCACTGTATTGAATAAATACCTGGGGTTATGTTTGTTTTCTTCTAAAAGAGAAGAAAAGTAATCGGATCTAGCAGTTTTTAATGCTTTTCTGTAGGATAGGTTACTTTCCCGCCAAGCAATACGAAATACCTCTAGTTTTGTTTTCCTCCAGCTGCGGTCCATTTTTCGGGCTGCTCTCTTTAGGGTGCGAGTATGCTCATTATACCATGGTGTCAAACTGTTTTCCTTAACCTTCCTTAAGCGTAAAGGAGCAACTGTATTTAAAGTGCTAGAAAAGTCCATAGTTTCTGTTACATCATCAAGTTGTTCTGAGGTTTTGGATATGCTAAGGAATTTGGATACATCAGGAAGATAACTTAAAAAGCAGTCTTTTGTGGTAGACGTTCTTCTATACTTGTAACAAGAAGTAGAATTTACAATTTTGGCTACATGAAGTTTGCACAAAACTAAATAATGATCTGAGATATCATCACTTGGCTGCATAATTTCAACACTATCAACATCAATTCCATGTGACAGTATTATATCTAGAATATGATTTCGACAATGAGTAGGTCCTGAAACGTGTTGTCTAACCCCAGTAGTGTTCAGAATGTCTATAAATGCTGATCCCAATGCATCTTTTTCATTATCAACATGGATATTAAAATCACCAACTATTAAAACATTATCTGCAGCCAGAACTAACTCGGATGTAAAATCACCAAACTCTTTAAAGGGGGGGTGAAATGCTATTTCATGCATACTGAGTTTTTTATACTGTTAAAGAGTTGGATTCCCATGCTAAACATGGACAAAGTTTCAAAAATTAGGTTGTACGTTTGAAGGAGTATTTTTGTTCCAAAAAATACTCCTTCCGGCTTGTCACAAGTTTCGGAAAGTTTTTTTCGAGTATGGGTCTGTGTGACGTTAGATGGAGCAGAATTTCCTTATATGGGTCCTAAGGGCACTTCTGCCGGAAGAGCGCGCGCTCCCGTAGAGCAGAGCAGAGACATTCACTGATCAGAGCGAGAGCAAAATGTCACAAAAGAAGTGTGTTTTTGGTTGCGAGGGCAAGACAACCCTGCACAGATTACCAAAAAAAAAAAAAACAGCATTAAGGGACCAGTGGATGGAGTTTATTTTTACAGAGCATCGACGGAGTTGTGCAAGTGTTTTTGTTTGTTCCCTGCATTTCGAAGATGCTTGTTTTACAAACAAGGCCCAGTTTGACGCTGGATTTGCGTATTGTTTATTTCTTAAGGATGATGCAATCCCAACGAAAAAGGGTCACGATCGTGTGTTGGAACCGCAGGTGGTGAGTAAAACTGCTTCAAATATCTCTGTGTTGTTAACTTAGCTATCGGCGCGTAAGCACATCAAGTAAACCTTGTACACCTTTAAAGAAAAAAAAAAGACGACATAAAGTGGAACTTAGTCATTTTCCAAAACCGCTAAGCAAATACATACAGTTTCAATACATACCACATAGAGACGTCCTGTTGTAGTCGTTGCTGATGCTGCTCTCGTTCAATTTCAGCCTCTGGATCTGATTCTGGATCATAAATAAACGGCTGAATCTGACTGTTCCTGATCCATGGTTTGTTTTGGATGATGTTTTTTTTTCCTCACGGTAATGTCACAACTTCCAAACACTCTCAACGCAAAAGCCTACTCGCGCTCATGATTCTTTAGCTCCGCCCACACATCACGCCTACAGCCACTTGTGTTTTTCCGAAAAAAAATTGGCACAGACTATTTTTCTCTTATAAATATAATAAAACTAAAGACTTTTTGGAGATATGAAGGATGCAGTACTACTCTATAGGTACTCAAGATTAACAGGAGATTGAATGAAAATGAGCATTTCACCCCCCCTTTAAAAAAAGTCTGTATGGTGCCCTGGTGGCCTGTATACAGTAGCCAGTACAAACATCACAGGGGATTTATCATTAACATTTGTTTCTCTGGATAATGTTATATGAAGCACCTGTAGCACACTTGAAGGAATGAACAAGCGTGTGTTTTGGTTGGGTTCTTTTATTCAGCCAGCATCATTCGCAACAGCTCCGTACCACACAGTACAACATAACTCATTACTGATAGTCTCGTTAAAACCTTGCGTGAACTAACTTTTCTTTTCTAGGTTTTTCTCCCGAGGTCTTTCTCTGGCTTACTGCCACCAACTGGACACCCATCACATAGCTGTATACTACAAATTGACATGCATGTACTGAATACTTAAATAACCATTATTAATTAATTAATTATTAACTCACAATTAACTTATAACACTTATACTATTCTATCAATGTATATTCTAGATTTCCCCACATTCTCCCCTATAAAACAGAATGTAGTCCCGACATTCTCAGAATAAATTACTGGTTATCTACCTGTAGATCATTTCTTTGGTAGGAGTCAGTGATACAGTTTTAGTACTCGTGCTATACTGTCACACGACACACAACATGTATCTAATTTTCCATGTGTCAGCATTTGACCTCCTGTAGTTTGTCTCCGTGCCTCTAGAGGTTCCCTGTGTTCCCTTCTGTCTTTGTTCTTCTTTGTCTACTCTTGTTAGCGTTATCCAGGTCACCTGTGCCTTGTTTCCCTTAGAGTATTTTAGCTGAGTCTTTCCCTTGTTTGACACTTGGTTTTTGAGTCCAGGCTGCATGCTACCAGCTCTGTATTTACAAGTGCTTCCAAGTCTTCCCATGCTACCTCAAGTAAGGTGTTCCTAGTTATTTGATTGTTCACATGCTCTAGTTTTGTTTTCTCCCCTCGTGGAGTTTTTATTTTCCCTTGTGGTTTTGTTTTCCCATTATCTCTCTTGTTATTAATTCCTCTGTCCGAGAAGAACTTTTGTTGGATTTTTTGGCTTTCAAAGTCCTTTTTTTTTAATAAACCAATATTGCTTGGAGTACTGCCTTGAGTATTTCAATTGGGTCCAACACCTCAGCCTCTGTGGCCTAGTGGCAGATCTCTCAACCACCACACCAGAGATCCGATCTCTAGCCCGGCCCGTGACACCATGCAGTGTGTTTGTAGCAGACATCATTGTGCACCATGATCTTCTACCACCATCGCTGTTTATCAACAGGAATCTGTACTTTCACTGAAGGAATCTAACCTTGCACCATTGAAACAATTTACTAACCATTTCTTCTGGAATGTGATGGTAACTATTTTCTCTCTCCAACAAAAATATGAACTCAATCTTATTCTGATCTTAATTTAACATTTTAACTAGAACTAATTACTGTGATTTAATTCAGCAGTTTACCCATCTACAATACTAGGCTGACCTAGAGTATGGTAAGTAAACCATTTTTTTGTTTTCTGTTTCTCAAAGGATATACTCTTTTGCAGGCAGGTTGTGAAGGAGTCTCCCCGTCACTCTCTTCAGGATCATCAGTTTCTCCAGCCTCTTCTCTAGATGATGACCCATCATCTTCTCCCCGTCCTGCTCCTTGTTCATGTTCAACCTCTGGTTCTGCATTGTTCAGCATCACTGTGTCTTCTGAATGAGGTTCTGGAGGTTCTCCGACGCCCTGATTCTGTTTTTTAACTGGCACTCCAACCAGGCATTTCCAATCATCCTCACCATCTGAACTATAACATAATGTTTGATTTTGCTGTGTCAATGTTTTTTCAGTCTTGGCTTTTTTCTTTGTTTTCTTTTTCAGGTCTTCCTGGTAAACATTCTCTCTCTGCAGGTAAGTAGTCACACGGTAACAAGAGGTTCCTGTGTAGTGTTCTTGTTTTCCCTTTGCCTTGTTCAGGTCGAACTTCATATACCGGACTATCCTGGTACTTCCTCTTGGTGACGACATAAACTTGTTCCTCCCAAAATGATCGAAGCTTCCCAGGTCCACCTTTTTCCTTGAAGTTCCGAACAAGTACTCTGTTCTCAGGGATCAGTTCAGCTCCATGTATTTTCTTATCGTACAATGCTTTACCTCTTTCCTTCTCTTTGTGTGACACTCTTGAGGCTAACTTGTAAGCTTCTGTCATTCTCTTTCTCCAGTCCTCAGCATTGTCAAGGTACGATGAGCTTTGGTTCTTTGCTGGTACACCGAACATGATATCAATGGGCAGTCTGGGAGTACGGCCGAACAGGACATAATAGGGAGCAAACCCTGTTGCCCCCCTTTTTTTATTACAGTTGTATGCATTCACAACTTTTGCAAGTGTCGTCTTCCAGTCAGCTTTGGCGGTTTCTGGTAAGGTCCTCAGCATTGCTAGCAAACTTTGATTAAACCGTTCAACTTGACCGTTGCCCTGTGGGTGATATGGTGTCGTGTGGGAGCCTTGCACGCCACTGTACTCTTGCAGCTTTGAGAACAGCTTGTTATCAAACTCCCTACCTTAGTCGTGATGCAGTTTTGTCGGGAACCCAAACTTCAAAACGAAGTCCCCGAACACCTTCTCAGCCGCTGTCTTGGCGCTCTTGTTTCTGCATGCATACGCCTGTGCGAATCGCGTGAAGTGGTCCATCACAACTAAAATGTATTTATAAACTCCCTTACTCTTCTCTAGGTGCAGAAAATCAATAGAGACCAGCTCAAATGGATAAGTGGTGGTGATGTTTACCAGAGGAGCTTGGGTCAGTTTGTTTGGACGCTTGCTTCTCAAGCAACTACAAACATGTGTGACATAATGTTTCACTTCCTTTTGCATGTGGGGCCAATAAAACCGATCTCTGATTAAGTTCAGCACCCTTTCTGCTCCCAGGTGGCCCATGTCTTGATGTAACTCCTTATAAACGAGCTCATGGTATGTCCTAGGCAATACCAACTGATAACAAGTTGCTGTTTTCCGAAACAAGAGACCATGTTCATCCAGGTATAATTTTGCTCTTTCCCTCATCAGTCCCCGAAGCTCTCTACCCTGACTTCTGTTCACAGGCCGTGGTTTCATTTTTAGGTATGTAACAGCTTCTCTGATTTCAGGGTCTTCCTCTTGGGCTTTTCTCAGTACCTCCTTGGGGATCTCTGCAACTGAAGTGAACAGCTCCTCCTCCTGTTCTCCCGACAACGCAGTTTCAATTGTAAGTGGACACAACCACGGCCCTCTCTCCTGACTCTGTACTACTGCCGACTGAGATAAGCTGACCATGACTTCAGGGTGCACTTCTTCTGAACAGGTTTTCATGTACTGTTCCATATGTAGCGGCATACGCGACAAGCCATCCGCGTCCCCATTTGACTTTCCTGGGCAGTATTTGATGGTAAATCGAAAGTCAACAAGTTCTGCTACCCATCTGTACGTTGTGGCATTTAACTTGGCTGTTGACATCACATATGTGAGAGGGTTATTGTCCGTGTACACAATGAATGATGGTGCATGATAGACATAGTCCCTGAACTGCTCACATATAGCCCACTTCATGGCCAAGAACTCCAACTTTCCTGAGTGAAGAAGGTAGTTTTACTCAGGGGGGGTTAGGGTTCTTGATCCGTACGCTATTACCACTAACTTGCCTCTTTGCCTTTGATAAAGCACCGCACCAAGGCCTTCCTGTGAAGCGTCGCAATGGAGTACAAAAGGGTCATCCAGATCTGGATATCCCAGCACTGGTTGGTTAGATAAATAATTGATTAACTCACGGAGGGACTTTTGATGTTCATCTGCCCACGTGACTGGATGTGATGACGCAAGCTGTCCTTGGCCATGTTTCCCTTTTCCTTTCCGCTTCATCTGTACTTTCCCTGTTGGTGTCTTTTTTTTCGGCGAGCAGCAGATAGAGAGGTGTGGCCTTGCGGGAAAAGTTTTCAATGTATGATCGGTAGTAGGAGAGAAATCCTAACAACTTTCTCACCTCACCTACTGTCTTAGGGGTCCTTTCTTTCAGTGCTTGGACAGGAGCAACGTCAGCAGGGTCCATTGTGTATCCATCTTTTGTCACCAGCCTCCCTAGGAATCGTACCTGATTTCGGAACACTTCACATTTTCGAGGCGTTAGTTTGACACCATGATTTTGATAACACCGCAGCACTTTTCTAATGTCCTGAAGATGATCATCAAATGTTTTAGAATGAACTAAGTTATCAT
Source organism: Carassius auratus (assembly GCF_003368295.1). Lineage (NCBI taxonomy): Eukaryota > Metazoa > Chordata > Actinopteri > Cypriniformes > Cyprinidae > Carassius > Carassius auratus. The sequence continues at coordinate 6,917,328 of NC_039251.1, read as the reverse complement.
CCGAATATGGTTGACATACCTCATCACGCAATTCTCTCAGGCACTCCTCCATGCTCCTTTGGAATTCAGCAGGTGCATTTGACAATCCGAAAGGGACCCTCACCCATTCATATAGTCCCCACGGTGTAATGAACGCAGTGAGAGGTCGGCTGGATTCCTCTACAAAACCCTGGTGATAGGCTTTGCCTTGATCAAGGACTGAAATCCAGGTGTTGCCTGCCAAGCTGTCGAGCATGTCCTGTATGCGGGGTATAGAGTGTCTATCTGGACTGGATTTCTTGTTTAACTCTCAATAGTCACAGCAGAGGCGGAAAGTTCCATCTTTTTTACGCACACAGACTACTGGTGAAGAATATGGTGACTTAGATTTAGTAATCCACCCCTTATTTAACAGATCCTCCAGGTATTCTTTAACCTCTCTGCGAAGTGGCTTCGGGACTGACATGTATGTGTGCTTCACGAATGTGGTATCATGGAGGCAGATTTTTAGCTGGAGAGATGGAATACATCCTACATCGCTGTCATCACGAGCAAAAGCACCACTCTCCTCCCTTAAAAGCTGCTTCACCTTCTGCTGCTGTTCAGGTTTTAGGTGATCAACGCATACAGGAGGGTCCCATAGGTTTTCTTTTTGAACCGTTAACGTTGTATTTGCGTTTTCTGTAGATTGTCTGACTTGTTCACCATCTTTTTGGAACAGGCTTTGGCTGGTGTGCGCAACAGTCACACATGCAACCTCTTTCTGAGCGGTCACTGGTCTCACCTCGGCAGGGTAGATGGCTTTTACTCACTGTATATGGCCCAGAACTGCCCATGGAGGCAGGTCAATGTCATGAGTAGTATCATTGATCACAGAAATACAGATGCGTGAACAGGTCCCTCTCTTAAGGCAAGCAATGTTTTCCTTCACCCTCAATCCATCTGGCCACCTCGCGCACTCATCCGGTACAAAAAGAGCATCTTGATCAGATAGCAAAGGGCCCGTTTTGATGCAACATTTGACAGCTCTAGCCTGTTGGGCAGGAATTTTTGTTACTGACTTTCCTACTTTCACTACTCCATCACTGAACACTTCGTCTTGGCTTCTCACTAAGTTCAGCAAAACCTCTGCTTTCTTGCAGTCGCAGGACAGTGCAGTACTCATGGCTTTGGTCTTTACATTGGTAGGTCGCTCTACACCACTGTTCAACAGGTACTCAATGACATTGTAACCAATGATGGGCTCCTCTGCCACTTCATCGTCACCACAAACCAATACAGGTACCTCCAGTTCCAACGGTGTGTTTTTGTCTGTTCCCAGCTTGAATGTCACTTCGACCCAGCTTTCAAACGGGATCACTGTTTGATTCACTGCTCGACCGGTGAGGGTTCCAGGGCCTAGGATCTCTTCAAGGCCACACAGTGTTGTGTGTGTGTGGGAGATGTTCTTTTCGCCACTTTTCATTCATGAGACAGACTTGTGAGCCAGTATCCCATAGCGCTTTTGTTGCTACACCATCAAAGAAACAGTTCACCATACATTTTTCTTCGATCAAATTCAATAACTGTGCATTATGTTTGGTGGACAGCTGATTAGTAGTTATGGATCTGATATGCTGCAGAGGACACTCCTTTCGCTTCACTGCTTCCTGAGCTTCCAGCTGCTTAATGCCATCACACAAGGTGTCATATTGATGTTCTGGCCACGGTGAGGGTGTGGTGTGAGTTGTTACTGCCATACTGCTAGCTGAGTGTCCTCTTTCGGTTCTTCCTGCAGGTGGTCCCCTGCACCCTCTGGAAAGATGTCCACTTTGCCCACATTTAAAGAAATGATTACACTGGTCACCTCTGCCATCATCTTGACATCCACGGCATCCTCACTTCCTTTCTCTGGGCTGCGTGGAACGGTAAGTACTCATCGCTTTCCTCATTTCTCCGATCTCCTCTTTCAGCTGTTTAACGACCTCTTAGAGCTCAGAGTCTTTCTTGTCCATGACTTGTGGAGTTTTCAAAGCTTTTAATTGTGTGCATGTGGACTGTTCTTTACCTCCCACAGCATGACCCATTCTCTCTTGACTTTGACGTAGTTCTACTGGAACCTCACTGACTTTAGTTTCTTTGATGTTGGCATTTTTCTTGAACTTTTGCTGTCATTCACACTCAAGACTTGCAGCTTCGTTCATAGCTGTGATGAGAACCTCATCTGTGATTGTAGGATCATCAAGGCAGGTTTTTAGCTGATACTTAATGTGATCGTTCGATAACCCTGTTCCTGGTGCGCACAGGAATCTTCTCTGTATGAGATCAGGGCTGTAGGGTTCTTCTCCATCTGGTTCTCGAGCAGCAGCTAAAAGTCTTTCCTTAAACTCAATGGCACGGAATAGGAAGTTTTGTGGTGACTCACAGCTCTCTTGAGTGATGTTTATCAGCCGATGATACAGGTCTGTTGAGCTTTCTTCCTTATAATGGCCTTTAAGAATCGTGCGCAGCTGAGAAAGGGTTAAATCAGTCTTGATCTCCAGCATATCACACAGGCTCATACCTGGACTCACTGCTCTTATCACCGCATCAATTATTTCAGACTCTCTGTGTCCCTTGTTCACTCCAGCATCAATTTGGTGCATCAAGTTGTTGTATGAAAGCTTATCTTTCTGACCACGTTCCCCAATTTGGCCATTAATCTTAAAATCACGCCGGATAGTGACTTCAGGAACTGCATGATGATGATCGGAAAACACAGGGGGACATGAAACCTCAGGAACTTTCAAACTCAGACGTTGGATTTCGTTTTTTAACACATTTGTTGACAACTCAAACCGATGCTGCAATTCTGTGTACTGTCTCTTTAAATGCGCGAGCTCCACCGAATTTCTGTTTGCATCACTACTGCAATCTTGTACCGCGCGGTCGCTGCTTTGCATCATCTTGCTAGAAAACTCTAACAAATCTAACACATGTTGACGGGCTACATCATCATCTTCTGTCTCTATAACATTCTCTTCTGATTCACTTATTAATCTGATCAGCGAGTGCTTTTTGGTTTGTCCCTCCTCCACTGACAGTTTCACATACACACACACACACCTCGTGCAGCTGATTGAATCACAGCCGGAGCAACGCAGCGCTCAGCTGATCTTGCAGTTGCTCACTGTCCATGCTCAGCGTCTTCGTAGACAACTCTATGGCGTTATATTTTAGTCAAAAGTTATGAGCTTGTAAGACATGCTCACGAGCACATTGTTATTGCACAGGCGCAAAAATGTTCCTTCAGCTGGCATGATAAAAGTACTCGCGCACAAATTCAACAACCGAGAGGTGTACATGTAGCTGCGAGCGAGCGCCTGGCATACTCGCATAGGTTAACTCTGCTTGTGCAGCGGAATCCTGCTCGCGCACAGCAGGCTTCTGCTCGCGGAGTGATGTTTTGCTCGCGCAGTGGATTTCTGCTCGCTCAGCTGATTTCTGCTCGCTCGAGTCTACATGACTTTTGACAATTTTGGGGCGGAAACCAAGAGGGCACCGACCCTCTTATGATTGGTCACTTTCACACAGGGACATCCTTGTACCTTGATTGACAGCTCTCATTACAGGAAGCACGGAGTTGGGTTAAGTTACCACCGAAGAAGAGGGTATGAATTAGAATGAGTTTTCTAATATACATTAAATGTCTCTGCACGTATAAAATGCAGACGGTCGGTTTAGCCAGTCTGTCTGTTTCCTGACCTGGGCCCCAGTTAGTCAAGTATAAACACTAAGACTATTTGCCTTATTTCTAGAGAGAAGAGTGGTGCCACCCCAGGAGGGATGAAGACCATCTCTTTTCAACAGGTCAGGTCTGCCCCAAAAGGAGGTTTTCTCTTACTCTTTCCAGGGTGGGAGAAATTAGACTCAGCGGAGGAAGTGCATAAAACAACACATTTGGCCATGGGTGCACCAGCACATCCACACCCAAAGGCACATTTTCGTCCCTGAGAGAGAAATACAGTGGACACTTTGCATTGCCTGTGAGGGGAAGAGATCTACGGCAGCCTTGCCTTACATCCCCCAAATCTGTTCCACCACCTGCGGGTGGAGCACCCATTCTCCGTATAACAAATTGCCCCTTGATAGGAGATCTTCCCCCTACATTCTGGACTCCAGGTACATGTGAGATTGTGCAATTGTAATGAATGCGTTCCCCCTTGGCGATTGATATATGCCCCCACTGTTGTGTTGTCTGTCTTGACCAGAATATGAAACCCTTCCAAGAATTTGAGAAAATGTTTCAGGGCCAGGAAGACTGCCATCAACTCCAACATATTTATGTGAAGTTTGTGAAGCTGGTGTGTTTACCGATCTGCCCAGAGTGCTTTTGAGATGAATTGTTATGATGTTGAGACCCAGTTGTTCCACCAGCTGGACACAGTCCAGGAAAAGGTCCGTGAGAGTTATTTTGAGCCTCTTTGGGATGGCACCACAAGGCGTCATTCACTTGCAGAGCGCAAACTTCTGGAGGGCACATAAGTTTGAATTAGTGAGTTTAGGTATATTGGGGCCATGCCAAGTTGTCATCTTTTAGGCAAGCATCAGTACCCAGAGAGCATGCACTGTATGTCGAAGGCAGGCCCATCTCAATAATCTACGGACGTTCACCTAGATAAACGCCAGGCTGCTGCCTTCAACACTCTGCTTGCCTCATTCGTCATCAGTTAGGAACCTAGGTGTGCTATTTGATCGCAATCTTTCCTTAGAAAGCCAGGTTTCTAGCATTTGTAAAACTGCATCTTTCCATCTCAAAAATATATCTAAATTATGGCCTATGCTTTCAATGTCAAATGCAGAAATGTTAATCCATGCATTTATGACCTCAAGGTTAGATTATTGTAATGCTTTATTGGGTGGTTGTTCTGCACGCTTGGTAAACAAACTACAGCTAGTCCACAATGCAGCAGCAAGAGTTCTTACAGGAACCAGGAAGTATGACCATATTAGCCCGGTCCTGTCATCGCTGCACTGGCTCCCTATCAAACATCCTATAGATTTTTAAATATTGCTTATTACCTATAAAGCCCTGAATGGTTTAGCACCTCAGTATTTGAATGAGCTCCTTTTACATTATACTCCTCTACGTCCGCTACGTTCTCAAAACTCAGGCAATTTTATAATACCTAGAATATCAAAATCAACTGCGGGCGGCAGATCCTTTTCCTATTTGGCGCCTAAACTCTGGAATAACCTACCTAACATTGTTCGGGAGGCAGACACACTCTTGCAGCTTAAATCTAGATTAAAGACCCATCTCTTTAACCTGGCTTACACATAACATACTAATATGCTTTTAATATCCAAATCCGTTAAAGGATTTTTAGGCTGCATTAATTAGGTAAACCGGAACCAGAAACACTTCACATAACACCCTATGTACTTGCTACATCATTAGAAGAATGGCATCTACGCTAATATTTGTCTGTTTCTCTCTTATTCCGAGGTCACCGTGGCCACCAGATCCAGTCTGTGTCCAGATCAGAGGGTCACTGCAGTCACCCGGATCCAGTACGTATCCAGACCAGATGATGGATCAGCACCTAGAAAGGACCTCTACTTCCCTGAAAGACAGCGGAGACCAGGACAACTAGAGCCCAGATACAGATCCCCTGTAAAGACCTTGTCTCAGAGGAGCACCAGGACAAGACCACAGGAAACAGATGATTCTTCTGCACAATCTGACTTTGCTGCAGCCTGGAATTGAACGACTGGTTTCGTCTGGTCAGAGGAGAACTGACCCCAACTGAGCCTGGTTTCTCCCAAGGTTTTTTTTCTCCATTCTGTCACCGATGGAGTTTCGGTTCCTTGCCGCTGTCGCCTCTGGCTTGCTTAGTTGGGATCACTACAGCAGTGTTAATTTTGGCAGGCATTTTTGATTTTGTCTTAGTCTTGAGACAAAAATGCTTTTAGTCTAGTTTTAGTCGACAAAAAGTAATTGCATTTTTGACAACTTTTAGTTACTACTTTTAGTCAGCCAAACTGCAGTTACCAAAATTTATTTTGGTAGCTATTTTATATGTTGTTTATATTGTTTATATGTCAAATTATAATAATCATTAATTCTTCTCTGTTTAGACCAAATCAATTAAGCTTATGATGAATTTGAATCAAGGACTGAATTTGGAAAACCTTGAATAAATTATGACAATTTTCATTTTTGGGTGAACTATCCCTTTAAGTGAAAAAGGAGCAACTTATAAAAATATTATATATATATATATATATATATATATATATATATATATATATATATATATATATATATATATATATATATATATATATATATATATATTTAAAGAAGCACAATAAGACAAATACAATAGAGATACAAATTAAACTCATTTTTCAGATACATGTACAGTATACATTTATTTAACATCTTTTGTTGGTAATGACAGATTTACCATTACCAATGGTATTTAATTTGGAATGCGGTCCCTTTAAGACGGAAGGCATGCATGAAATACTGACTCACATTAAGTTTTCACCCACCTGTTCACGTTCACTTAATCCATAACTTACTGTATTTACGTGAGATAGTCTACACGATAAACATTTGGACTGCTGTGTGTGTATTTGAGCGCTGAGAACTGATCGCGCTATAGATGAGAACTGAGGAAGTGGAGCGTGCGTGCGCGTGAGAGAGAGAACACTTCTATCATCGTGATTCTGCCTATCCAGCTTTCACTAACTTTAAGTTAATCGACAAAGAATTGTGACTCCCGGGAAAACGGGACGTCTGGTCACCTCGTCCCTACTCCTTCGGGTGCTGAGGCCATTGTTTCAGATCGCTAGTTCGTGTTTTATTAGTCTATCCATCCACTGCGGCTGCCATACTTATAATAGATATGCAAACGGCCCTTATCCAATCGCAATCCAATGACAAGCCTCTATAGGATGCATTTTGAATGTCCGGTAGTCCCCAAATAAAATTATAGTCCAGTCTTGTCTAGTTAACAAAGACGCGGCATACATTTCGTCATAATTTTGTCATCAGATATTATTTTTAGCTCGTCAACGTCTCGTCTTAGTCACATAAAAAATTTTGGTAAACGAATATTTTTAGTCGTTGTCTTCATTAACGAAATTAACACGGATCTACAGCGATATCGTTGACTTGATTGCACAGATACTATTTAAACTGAACTGAGATGACATCACTGAATTCAATGATGAACTGCCTTTGACTGTCATTTTGCATATTTTTCCTTATGAATGTTGTTCAGTTGCTTTGACGCAATCCTTTTTGTTTAAAGCGCTATATAAATAAAGGTGACTTGACTTGATCTTAAGCGACTTACAAATCAGGCAACCAACTGGACACCATCTACACACTACATACGCTCCATGGACAACTCTTTAGTTGCTCCACTGCACACCTCAGACCACTTCCTCATTACTGCTAACCCAGCACTTTCTCCTGAAGTGCCTCACACTCCAATGCAGGTCACCTTTAGACAGAACCTACGCTCACTCTCTCCATCTCACCTATCTTCTGTGGTTTCATCCTCAATTTGTTCACTCTCTCTGTTTTCAGCTCTGGAAACAAACAGTGCTACAGACACTCTTTGCTCCACTCTGACCTCTTGCTTGGACAACTTTTGCCCACTGTCATCCAGACCAGGACGCACCTCCCCATCTGCCCCCTGGCTGTCCGATGTTCTCTATTAACATCGCTCTAAACTCAGGGCTGCAGAGAGGAAATGGCATGAATCAAGAAATTCTACTGACCTCAGTGTTTGTATCAGTCTCTCCTCTCTTCAAATGTCTTCACTGCGAAAACATCATACCACAACAAAATTAACAGCTATTCTGACTCTCACACACTCTTCAAAACTTTCTTTTCTCTTATTAATCTGCCTCCACCTCCTCCTCCATCGACTCTTTAAAGCTGACGACTTTGCAGTTTTTGTTCTCCACACAGCAGACTGAGAGTATCTTAACAACGACTAATACACACTTTCTTTCCTCTCCACTCTCAGAGACAGACATTTTCAAACGTATCCTGTCCAATCATCCTACAACTTGTCCACTTGATTATATTCCTATGATCCTATTGATTTCCTATTCAAGCAATTTCTTCTTCAGTCATACCATCACTTACTCACATTATCAACACCTCTCTTCACTCTGGTACATTTCCTTCAGCATTAAAACTTTAATCTAAAACATTAGGCTTGAGTAAGCCCACTGCTTAAGAAACCATCTCTAAATCCAGTACTTCTACAAAACTACAGACCAGTATCTTTTCTTCCATTCACTGCAAAGACACTTGAGCAAGCTGTGTTCAACCAACTCTCCATGTTTCTTGCACAGAACACTCTCCTGGACAGCAACCAATCTGGCTTCAAAAGTGGCCACTCAACTGAGACGGCCCTGCTCTCGGTTACTGAAGCCCTGCGACTGGCAAGATCAGCTTCCAAATCCTCAGTACTCATCTTACTGGACCTGTCTAGTGCTTTTGAAACCGATAATCACCAGATTCTCCTGTCCACCCTCAGAAAGATGGGCATCTCTGGAACCACACTCCTGTGTATTAACTCCTACCTCTCAGATAGATCCTTCAGTGTGTCTTGGAGGGGTGATGTTTCTAAGTCACAACACCTTGCTCCTGGGGTTCCTCAAGGCTCAGAACTTGGACCACTTCTCTTCGCCATCTACATGACGTCATTAGGATCTGTCATTCAGAAGCATGGCTTTTCTTATCACTGCAATGCTGATGACACTCTACTTCTCATTCCAACCAGATGATCCGATGGTAGCTGCATTTCAGCCTGTCTGAGTGACATTTCTAGCTGGATGAATGACCATCACCTTCAGCTCAATCTTAAGACATAACTGCTGGTGGTTCCAGCTAACCCATCGTTTCATCACAACTTCTCTATACAGCTGGGTTCGTCAACCTCTTCCAGGACAGCAAGAAACCTAGTAGTTGTGTTGGATCATCAGTTTAGCTTCACCTTATTGCTACCATATTGCTACAATGACCCGGTCTTGCAGATTTGCCTTATACAACATTAGGAAGATTAGACCCTTCCTGTCAGAGCAAGCCACCCAACTTCTAGTCCATTTTCTTGCCTCTTGTTCTCTCCAGACTGGACTATTGTAATGCTCTCCTGGCTCTTCCTGCATGTACTGTCAAGCCTCTGTAACTGATCCAGACTCCAGCAGCGAGGGTTGTCTTCAATGAGCCAAAACAGCTCACGTTACTCCTCTCCTCAACAGGTTACACTGGCTACCGGTAGCCGCTCACATCAAAGTGTGTTTGTAGTGATAGTAGAGATCTGAAAGCACATAGTTCGTACAAGTGACCTAAATAAGTATTTGAGAACAAGCTATAAGAAAAGTAAAGAAACGTGAGAAAAACAATACTCAAGTGCCTTGACAAACACCACAACAAACACCACTTCAGCACGTATTTACCAGGGTAAGACACGCAGTACATAAAGCAAAGTTTCCAAGTAACGACGACCACACTATAGTCTAATGAGAAGGCGAGGCAAAACACTTACAAACTGCTGTCCTTTACATCACAAGACTGCATTCACTAATAATCAGAAGACTTCCTGTTAATGAAGTATCTGGAAAAGATCTCCTATGCATCTCCATCAGTCTCTCGGAGGATTATGTAGTTGACACTGGAACGAGACACATGTCAAACACTCTGGAGACCATCTGTATGATGTACCACTGACAGACAGAAGAGAAACACCAGGGTCTGGATTGTGGCACTTCTCAGAAAATCCAGCAGCTCTGTCAGGACCTCGGTGCTCAGAACAACACCATTAAACACCTGTCCAGCACTGACACATTCAGCTTTATCCTGCAGCACAGGGGTCTGCTCTGGTTTAGGGAAAGAAGGAAAAGAGAGACAGTTTAGAGCTATTACAAAGTAATTAGTTCAAGAAATATTTATATACTTTTAGTACTGTAACTACTAATACCACATTGGGGAAAAACTACTAGTCAAATTTAAAACCTTCCCTAAAGGGATAATTCACCCAAAAATGAAAATTCTAGACCTGGAGCAACTTAAGGGTGAGTAAATTATTACAGAATTTAAATTATTGGGTGAATTATCCTTTAAGTAAAAGTATTATCTTGCATAAGGTATTAAGAGTAAAGGTACACAGTATCATTCTGAAAAAATGGATGGTTTTGCATTAATATTAGCTACTGCTGCTATGATGTGAATGTTGCATTTTACTTCTAAATATGTTTAAGTTTATAACATTTAAAGTTGCCTAATAAATATAATTTTGGGTAGTTTAATCTACAACAATGCATCATGTTGCTATCCTGTGAAAAAAAAAAGAAGAGTTAGTACTTCATATTTGTTCGAGAATATACTTAACAAATGTACTTCCTTACAGTCCACCTCTGATCATTTTGAAAATGAAATATTTTGTCAGAATATTAATACATTTGGCTAAGCCTGAGGTACATCACCGTATCCTCCATTATGACGTAAAACATAAGAGATTGAGTTCTGAATGTGTCAGCTAGGGGTCGGTAGAGCTATATGATGTTTGCATCCTAGCAACTCTTGTTAAAGAACAGAATCACTGGTGTGTAACTGGAGTACGGCGGCGTTCATTCGGGCTCAAGCGCGTCTTGCGTTAACGCAGGAAGTGGCTCCATCTTGAGCCAAAATGGATTCCAGTTACACCTGGTTGGATCGTACCACTTTGCTGGGACAAGGGGGGGTTGGAACTCCATTGAGCTTTAGAGGTTTTAGTTAATGAAACCTAGCATGATTTATTGCGTTCATTCGCGTTAAGTAGATGTCTACTGTTAGAAAAGTGCTCGCTAATGTATTTGAAACTATTGAAGTCGTTATACTTTGTTGACTCAGATCCACAGAAATCCCTCTCAGAGTCGCTGGAGTGGTAGAGCTGTTCCCAGTGGCGTGTCAGCTGGAAATTATTGGACGAGGCAACTTTTGACTTTCATCCGAAAGTGATCTGATTTTATTTCTTCAAATATTCGCTGTTTTCTGCGTGCAAATGGCTTCTTCTGATGTGGCTCGACAGATGGTACGTTTGCGATCCATATATTCCCTGTTCTGAGTCTTTTCTGGTTTCTGTGGCTGTGTGAAGTTTGGGGGAGAGTTGGCGTGAGCGCGCTTGGGAGTGTCCCGAACTGACGAGCGCGCTCCCGCCTCATTTATTAATCTGTAAACAAACATCTGATTAATCATTTTGAAGATATATATTTAATTTATCAATATGCACCAATTTAAATTATTTATGATTTTTTTTTTCGATTTCTGAATCCGAATGCGTGTATCAGAATGAGCAATCCGAATGCATTTACCTGACTTTGATTTATCAATTTTAATACATTGAACTTATTTATCAGTTATTTGTATAATCTCAACTAAATTCTTATTTATAAATTGTAATTCATTAATCTGATTCATGAATCTGAACGTGTGTATCTGAATGAGCAATCAAAATACATTTATCAATCTGAATACAATCATCCGAATTATCAATTTTAATACATTAATGCTGTTTTAATACATTTTACCATAAAAACATTTGCTTTTTATTTAAATATTAGATACAAAAATAAATTAAACCTGCATAGTGATATTACAAAAAATGAAAAAAATCATATAAGAAAATTAATAACATTCAACTCAAAAATAAAAGCCAATTAAAAATATTAATACAATCTGTCAATATATAAAACTATTATTTATACTAAAATAAAGTTGTTCTAAATCAGAATGCAGACATCAGATTTATCAATATATTACTTTCATTATTATAATTATTAATTTATTACGTATTCTTAATTATTTATCAATATATGACCAAATATTAATGTGAAAACATTTCCCAATTTAAATTAATAACTAATATTTGTTTTGATCTTTTTGCAGATTTAGAATTTTACTTGTTGTCAAACTTGTTAGAAATATATTTTTTAAATGTGTTGATGCATTTATTGCACATATATCTATAGTTATATAACATATACAGTGGACATAAAAGTCTGAGACCTCATTTAAAATATATATTTTAATCTAAACCTTAAAGTTTTAAAAGTTAAAAATGAAAAGTTAAAATTTGTAAAAAGTTAGAGTTATGAAAGATTAACTGTAACTCAGTGTATTAGACACTAGAGCTGAAAAACTAAATTAGAATTCTGTTCTTAAATATGATACATTTTCTAATAATATTGGAATTTAAAAGACATAATTTCAGTTGGAGGGATGCTTTTGTCTTCTCTCCCGAGGACACAAGAGAACACATCGAGTGAAATATTTCTAATGCACGTTTCTGCAAAGCAATAAAATAACACGACTATCTTTGAATAAAAGTGCATGTTTAAAATAATGTTTACTAACCATATATAATTAATTAAATTGCTTAAACAATTAGAAACAAATCAGCATCATTGTTTCAACCCCTCAGCGTTTTTGAATTCGATTAGTTTTTCGTGTGTGTTTTGTTTTGTTTGACAGCTCTGTTAGACTTGTTTAAGAGGGAGATTTGAAGTCACTTCTATTGCTGTCAGCGGTCAGTGTGATGTTTTCTCTCCCGCTGGTCTCTTCCAGGACAAGAACGCCCGTCTTCTGGCTCTATCGGGACACGTCGGGTTCGACAGTCTGCCCGATCAACTGGTCAACAAGTCCACGAGCCAGGGCTTCTGCTTCAACATCCTGTGCATCGGTTAGTAAGACAGTCAGACACAGTAAAACATGCGGATGTTGTTATAGGGTTGTTGAGGAAGTATCTGGCTCGTATTCCTCCAGGTGAAACTGGGATCGGTAAATCCACGCTGATGGACACGCTCTTCAACACCAACTTCGAGAACTTCGAGTCGTCTCATTTTGAGCCGAAGGTGAAGCTGCGAGCGCAGACGTACGATCTCCAGGAGAGTAACGTTCGTCTGAAGCTCACCGTGGTGAACACCGTGGGCTTCGGCGATCAGATGAACAAACAAGAGAGGTGCGTTCTGATCAGTGTCTCAGCAATGGATGCTCTGCGGTGAATGGGTGCCGTCAGAAGGAGAGTCCAAACAGCACATTAAACACTAAATATGACATGGCTTGAAACAGAGAGATGGACTGGAGTGCTGTGGATTATTGTGATGTTTTTATCAGACTCTCTTTCTGACGGCACCCATTCACCGCAGTGCTATATTTCTCCAAACACTGGTCCTGATGCGTTCTCTGTGTGTGTGTGTGTGTGTGTGTGATAGTTACCAGCACATCGTGGACTACATCGACACACAGTTCGAGTCGTACTTACAGGAGGAGCTGAAGATCAAGCGCTCGCTCCACAACTATCACGACTCCAGGATCCACGCGTGTCTCTACTTCATTGCTCCGTCCGGACACTCGCTCAAATCCCTGGACCTGGTCACCATGAAGAAACTGGACAGCAAGGTGAGTGTGTGCTCGGGTCAGACGTGATGACCCCTGACCTCCTGAGACTGAGGAGCTCTTCTTCTGCTCGTGCTCCGCAGGTCAACATCATCCCCGTCATCGCTAAAGCCGACACCATCTCCAAGAGCGAGCTGCACAAGTTCAAGATCAAGATCATGAGCGAGCTGGTGAGCAACGGCGTGCAGATCTACCAGTTCCCCATCGACGACGAGAGCGTGGCCAAGATCAACACGGCCATGAACGTGAGTCCTCAGACACGCGTGTGCGTGTGTGTGTGTGTGTGTTAAACATCTCAACATCAGCAGGAACACCACATCAGATTAAAGTCAGGCTTATTTTAGGATCCCCTGTGTATATGGGTCAAAGACGATAAGACGTCCGCATCAAAAGACATGTACAGAAGTGGTTTTATATCAGCTTTACGTGTGTGTTGTGTGTAACTGTAAGTGTTAACAGAGTATCTCCGTCAGGGTCACCTTCCCTTCGCTGTGGTGGGCAGCACGGAGGAGGTGAGCGTCGGGAACAAGATGGTGAAGGCCAGGCAGTACCCATGGGGCGTCGTTCAGGGTGAGCCTCCGTCACACGGTGTTCACTCTCTCAGCTGGAGCTGGATGAGGATGTGTGTGTGTGTGTGTGTGTTTCAGTGGAGAACGAGAGTCACTGTGACTTCGTGAAGCTGCGTGAGATGCTGATCTGTGTGAACATGGAGGACCTGCGCGAGCAGACGCACAGCAGACACTACGAGCTCTACAGACGCTGCAAGCTGGAGGAGATGGGCTTCAGAGACACCGACCCCGAGAGCAAACCCGTCAGGTGAGAGCACAGCGCCCCCTGTGGCCCGGAGCGTGGGAACACACACACACACACACACACATTCCTCAGATTTCTGCTGGGCTTCTCACAACAGAGGAAGAGAGAGAGCTGGGCTTTCTTAACCAGTCTCTTCAGATCCGCTTCGTTCACTCTGAAGAGAACTAAATAAACATAAGTGTCTCAAATACTGTGAGTGTGTGCTGAGTGTGTGGTGAGTGTGTGCTGAGACTGTGCTGAGTGTGTGTTGAGACTGTGCTGAGACTGTGCTGAGGCTGTGATGAGTGTGTGTTGAGTGTGTGATGAGTGTGTTGTTGCAGTCTTCAGCAGACGTACGAGGAGAAGCGGCAGGAGTTTGTGGGCGAGCTGCAGAGACGAGAGGAAGAGATGAGACAGACGTTTGTGCAGAGAGTCAAAGAGAAAGAGTCTGAGCTGAAGGATGCTGAACGAGAGGTGACACACACACACACACACAGATACACACACACACACACACACACAGACACACACACACACACACACACACACCCTTCAGCTCACTAATTCATGATTGTTTGTTTGTTTACATTACGTTTTTTTTATGTTTTTGATTCTTATCCTGTGAAACCTATACAATTAAACACAAGTTTAATAAAGGTTTAACATAAAATAGATTTTTAGGATGTGTGCAGTAAGTTCTCCTTAACAGCAGAGGGTGTGTGTGTGTGTGTGTGTGTGTCTGTGTGTGTGTGTCTCTGTGTGCCTCTGTGTGTCTGTGTGTGTGTGTGTGTCTCTCTCTATCTGTGTGTGTGTGTGTCTCTCTCTCTGTGTGTGTGTCTCTCTCTCTCTGTGTCTGTCTGTGTATGTGTGTGTGTGTGTGTGTGTGTGTGTGTCTCTCTCTCTCTGTGTCTGTGTGTGTGTGTCTCTCTCTGTGTGTGTGTCTCTCTCTCTCTGTGTCTGTCTGTGTGTGTGTGTATGTGTGTGTGTGTGTGTGTGTCTCTCTCTCTGTGTCTGTCTGTGTGTGTGTGTCTCTGTGTGCCTCTGTGTGTGTGTGTGTGTGTGTGTCTCTCTCTCTGTGTGTGTGTCTCTCTCTCTGTGTGTGTGTCTCTCTCTCTCTGTGTCTGTCTGTGTATGTGTGTGTGTGTGTGTGTGT
This sequence comes from Carassius auratus, assembly GCF_003368295.1. Taxonomy (NCBI): domain Eukaryota; kingdom Metazoa; phylum Chordata; class Actinopteri; order Cypriniformes; family Cyprinidae; genus Carassius; species Carassius auratus. The sequence goes on along the minus strand of NC_039251.1, from coordinate 6,901,978 downwards.
CTCTCTCTCTCTGTGTCTGTGTGTGTGTGTCTCTCTCTGTGTGTGTGTGTATGTGTGTGTGTGTGTGTGTGTGTGTCTGTGTGTGTCTCTCTCTCTCTGTGTGTGTCTCTCTCTCTCTCTCTCTCTCTGTGTGTGTGAGATCAGCTGCAGGGGAAGTTCGAGCAGCTGAAGCGGATGCATGCGGAGGAGAAGAGTAAGCTGGAGGAGAAGCGCAGGAGTCTGGAGGAGGAGATGAGTGTCTTCAGCAAGCGCAGAGCTGCCAGCGAGCTCCTGCAGGCGCAGACCTTCAACACCAGCAGCAACAACAAGAAGGACAAGGACCGCAAGAAGTGAGTGACCGCATGTTCAGCCTCTCAGGACTGTGAGGGAGATGTGGTTTGAAGCATTATGGGAGTGTGTGTGTCATGTCTGAATGTGTGTTTGTGTTCTCACAGCTGATGTGTGTGGTTCTTCAGCTCTGGACTCATGTGAAGGCGACACAGAAACAGCATTACGGTACTGTATCACGGACACCTCTGAAGAACTTCACCTCGGTGCCTAAATACCAATGGTTTCTTATGAGCACAATGCAGATGTTTATCACAGAATATGATCTTTTGAGAACGTTATCTACTATTTTTACTGGCAAGTGTATGATTATTCTGCTGGAGACTTGTGTTTTTATGGTTGTGGAGGGCTAAAAACATTAATCAGAAATATACTATAGTAGTCTACCACAAATGTTTACCGTATTGCATTTATTTTCACATTTTATACTCATGTTACATGTATTTATACAGTGTTATTTTGGGTGATGTTTTAACCAAATAAACTTGTATTTTTCTGCAGACTGTATTTCTTGCATTCATGTGAACTGAAATCATAAATATTTTCCCCCCTTTTATATCTATTGAAGAATATTAAAATATATCACTGAACAAAGTTGGACACAAACTTTGTAATGATGAGAGCAGAAATGCCAAACATGTCTTGCTAAGAATATATATATATATATATATATATATATATATATATATATATATATATATATATATATATATATATATATATATATATATATATATATATAACAACCCAGATGAAGAAATACTACAGAGGTAGTATACTGTACTAATTTATAGTGAATACTATAGTGTTTTAATCTCACTGGTAGTTTTGGGAAGCAGAGGTATCCAAAGCACATCAACTGGTCACTGGGGTTCCTCAGGGATCAGTTCTTGGACCGCTCTTCTTCTCTATATACACTACATCACTAGGTCCCATTATATCCAGATAACTGACACCCTGACAAACTTGTATTTGAAACTAGATTATTTCCGTAAAAATCACTTTGTGACTTTATTAAAATGGAATAAGTTAAATCATACATATTGTAAACATGATTTTGATTATTAATTGATTAAAGTTTTTTTTTTTTTTTACTTGCAAGGCACATAACCATTATCTGATATCAACATGCAAATGTGTTAAATTGTTGAAATATTAAAATAAAAGTACATATTAAAAACATAGTCGTTTATAGGAAATACTATAGTGTTTTTGACCATATAAGTGTATTATACTGTATATATTATAGTAATTACAACACTTTGATAATGAGCACTACAGCATATTGTAGTATTAACTGATAAATACTGTGGTATACTTTAGTTTTTACTACAGTTATCTGTAGTGTAATATACCCTATAGTTGTAGAAAACTTGGTATAGTATTCGGTCAAGGAATTTCTTTTATTATTAAAGTTGCTATATTACCACAGCAACTATAGCATTACCACAACACACCAATTCAAGTACTTTACTATAGTATAGTTCAAAACATTTACATTTATTCATTTTACAGACGCTTATTCAAAGTGACTTACAAATGGAGATTACATAAAGCGATTCATCTTAAAGAGGCAAACAGTCACAGGAAGTGCTCATAATTTCAAGTTTCAGGTATTGTTTAAATCAGTACAAGCCAGAAAGGGAAGGAATAAATAAAGAGAGAGACAAGTTTTGGTAGGAGAATCCATGTGCCTGTATAATGGGACCTAGTGATGTAGTGTATATAGAGAAGAAAAGCGGTCCAAGAACTGATCCCTGAGGAACCCCAGTGACTATTTGATGTGCCTCGGATACCTCTGATCCCCAGAACTACCACTGAGATTAAAACACTATAGTATTCACTATAAATTATATATATATACACACACACACACTGCTCAAAAAAATAAAGGCAACACTTGTATGTTACATTGTGCGTTTAAGTGTTCCTTTTATTTTTTGAGCATTATATATTAAATATACTGTGAGTCAACCATTGAACATTAGTGATTATTTAGTACCATTGGTTTCCAAATTATTTAAATAAATCTGAATAGATCTTAAAACTAAAAACACATACCTTTTATTTTCCTGAGATGTTTCTCCAGGCATCATCATTGTGATTAAAAACTTTGCATGATCAATCTCTCCTTGTCTGTTTTTAATGGCAAATACACTTTGCTCAAATGAGTTTTCAGTGTGGACGGATCGACCTGAAATATGAACCAGTGACCAACAAAATGTAATTTCACTGATTGCTTGTCGCAGCTGGTTAGGACATAAACTAAGATTGATGTGGATGAGATACCTTCCATCAGTGCTGGACTATCATTGCATTATTTCCCAGGATTGTGGTCACTTCCCGTGTCCTGAGGGGAATTTCAAACAAGCCAGTTTCCAGTTGTAGTGAAGGGAATAACCTCATTTTGGTGTCGGGGCTCCTGGAATAATCGTCTGCATTTGCATATAGATAGTCAGCAGCCACGGCGGCCGTCTTGAGTGACTCCTCTCAGTGTTCAGCCGGGAAATTGGTTTGTTACTCACGCTGCGGAAGATTTTAAATGTCTGAGTACAAGACCACGCTCCATTTGGACACGAGATGAGACACTTCCAGGACTGCTCATGTGGAAAACATGGAGAGAGAGATATAGCCGTGAAAGAAACAGACAGGTCATGATTCGATTAAAGCAAAAGTCTTGTATTAGGCATGTTGTTGTCATCTTCACATGGTACTAGAGTGAAGAACAGAGACTAAATCACCAAGAGATGAGCTGAACCACTTCATTAAACACATGCTTTCTGAGAAGTTCACTAAGAAATGAGCATGCTGAAAATGTGTTCATCCTCAGGTTATCTGAGATCAGGAGGAGTTTGTTTCTTCGTCAGGTTTGGAGAAATGTAGCACTGCATCAGTGTCTCATCAATGGATGCTCTGCAGTGAATGGGTGCCGTCAGAATGAGAGTCTGATAAAAACATCACAATAATCCACAGCACTCCAGTCCATCAGTGAACATCTGGAGAAGACAAAACCTGAAACACATCCAGCATTAAGCACATTAAACACTAAATATGACATGGTTTGAAATAGATAGACTAAAATAGATTTTTCTTGTAAAATGAACTCCAATAATCTTTATTTCCAAGTTTGAAAAATCATTTTATACAGTGGGTTGTGTGTTTGTTGTTGCGTGTGGTGAGAAAAGATGACAATACAAATATGTGTTGTCCGTTTATCATTTTTTCATTATTTGCGTCACAGTCTTTCCTCTTCCTCACATACAGTTCTGGACTCGGAAACATTTCATTCACTGTGGTGATGTTGATTCCTGAAGCTCAGACAAAGTCAAGAGCAAAATGTATTTTCCTACACATCACTGGATGAAAGCAGATAGTGGAGATCCTTTAATGGAGCCAGACGTCATGATAATGATTCATTGTTTCCAGTGAAACACAGCTGCTTCTCTGCAGACTGACCTCTGTGTTCAACAGCACTAGTCCAATTAGTAATGAGTCCAGCAGTAATGAATCCAATTAGTGATTACAATGAGTGGGATTGATTCTTATTGTGCTGTGGCTGGATAAATAACTGTTCTGCTGGATTCATTTAATGTGCATGAGACAACTCATCAAATACAGCAGATTGCCATGGAGAATCACTTTAAATCACAATGATCATGTATGTGTATAGTGTACATCTGTGTGGACAGTGTTGGGTCACAGACACATTACATATACAGCATATATTTTGGGGGGTATTTACCTCAAAAGAAAGGAAGTGAAATGAAACATGCCCCGTAGGTGGGGCACATTGTAACACAGCCATAACACGGCTTAAAATACTATCTGATCCAATTAAAAACATACACGAGACTAACTAAAATATTTTTTGCAATAAAAAAAAAAAAAAAATTACTTTTTCATATATAATAATGGTGGGTTTTTTTAAGAATTAAAAATGATATCATTTTTAAGTTTGACAATAAACTCATTGTAACCATGCTGGCGTAAATAAAATTATAGCAGATTTGTCTTATTTGAAAAGAAAACTAAAAACTGAGATTTCAGCCAGAAATGTACTTTTCCTTTGGTCAAATAAATATTATGTGATACCTTCAAAATGTTTTTGAATTTTGGCGCACTTTTTTTTTTATATAGTGTTGATATGGCAAATAGCAAATACAGTAAATTTGGTTATGCTAGCATGTGTGGAAATATTTTAACCAGGTGTGTTACAACTAAACCCTGCGTCAGTTTGTGCCCCCTACAAGTTTCATCCCAATAACAAAATAAAAACTAATGTAAGTAGGATAATAAAAAAAAGACTTACTTATATAAATGACCTCCTCCGCTGGATCAAGCCTCCTTCTTTTTCGGAGGTAAACCAAAGCTTATTCCTCTCAGTGCATCTTCTTCCAGAAACAAACAGTCACTGAGATGAACTTGAAGTAAAGTCTTGCTGCTTTGTTTACGGAGGTGATGTTTACATGCCGTGCGTATCGGTAATTTAATATCAAAAGCGTGATCACATCAGAGATTACTAGCTCAGATGGGAAAGACGACATCGTGTTGGTTTCAATAACTTTATCACAAAATATTTGTTTTCGACACGACTTCATTTAAAAGTAGACATTAGACAAAATATATGTCTCATGTCTGTGTGTCGAGTATTCGCTGAGCTTTATTTTACAAAAGCACAAAGTTTTGTTGTTGTTATGGGTTTATACAAGTAAATGTAGACCCGGCCTTTACAGATTTGACTGATGCATTGCTCTTATCTGTACGATAAAAAATTATGGGTTACTTAAAATGCCAGAAAAGGATTATCTTTTCCAAAAAAGTTATATTTTTGCCAACTGCAAAAGGCTTTTTAAACCAAATGTGAAATGAATAAGCATGAGGCTGAACAACATCTAAATTCACATCTGTAGAGTAGTTTACTAGTTGAAAAAAGTAATCTGATTACGTAACTTGAAATGCACCCCCCCCCCCCCCCAACTCCATGAGTCATGGTTTTGAATCAAAGGCATTTATTGCTAAAATGTACTTGACAAACGAACAAAACAAACCACATTATCATCATATTCAATATAAGACAATGTGTAAATAAAACCATGTCAAATACCAGAGAACAAGTGCTTGAGGAAATATTCCCCAACATCTCCACTCCAGCACCAATGGCATATAAATATGTGATCATACAGAGCTTCTTCGTTCTCTGCAGTCGCGTGAAAGACCGACGTACAATCAGTTCATCCTGAAACATTCACGTGAATCGTTCTGCAATTATTTATGATGTTATTTCAGGCATAACAACAAGATCTTCAGGAGTTCTCATCTTTGTGTTTGCCTGTGAAAATAACATCATGACGAGAGTAAATAATGACAGAATGATCATCTGAGGGTGAATTATTCCTCTTTTCAGAAGCAGGAACCATGACCGTCCATCATCTCCAACATGGAGACCAACGTGTGCTTGTCTTCTGGCGAGCAAAATGCCGAAACTCCAAGTGAGAGAAAACGGCACCATGATCAAATCCAGAATGATTTGATAAAAGAGCACGACATAGAGACCATGAGATTAAAAACACTGTAGGAATCCATCCAAAGAAACAGAAACGAAGCCAGGAGTCACTGGGAACATCTGGATGAATCGTCTTGTGCTTATGAAGATCCAGCGTCTAAAACTTTGACTTCTATGCTGAATAATTCGGGAACGATCCATGTGCTCATTACTCCATCCATGTGATGCTTTTCATCGTCTGTGAGCTCCACGGATGCAGAAACGTGTTTCTCTGACCTTCAGACGCTTGTCTTGTGCTTCAGTCTGAGTGCAAGTCTGCAGAGGACTGGGACGTTTACCAATGAAGCCTGTTTCCACCACTCAATCAAATATTGAGAAAAATAATTACGAATTTTCTTTTTTTTTTTTGCAATTGCAAGATATAAACTCACAACTGCAAGATATAAAGTCAGACTTGCAAGAAAAAAAAAGGCAGAATTGTGAAATGTAAACTCACAATTGCAAGAAAACACTAGCAATTGTGAGAATAAGGGTTTGTTGGCTGCACAAGGACACAAAGAGCAGCTCGTGTCAGTTAATGTGCAGAAATGAAACGTGTGCTTGATGAAGTGCTCAGTGTGTAGACGTGTGTGTGTGTGTGTGTGTGTGTGTGTGTGTGTGTGTGTGCTTCAGACGCCGCTGGGGTCTGGATCTGTCCTGAGCGTCTCGTGCTGTTCATTCATTCATCTGTAGAAATAAAGATGTGCTTCTTCTGACACGTGATGCTCAAACTCTCTTAACGCTGAAACAAACTCTACACCAGCACAGAAACAAACGCTCAGATTCACTCTGAAAAGTGTCAGAAGACTTTCAGTTACACCAGGGATCAACTTATAATGTTACTATTATTCACTAATCGATTTATGTTTATGTATTTTTTTTGCATTTCAGTTTTTATTTTATTTATTTGCATTTATTATATTATATATTATAATACTATTTAGGTTTAATGATTTTATTTTTTTCAGTTTTAGTTTTTATTTTCAGTTAGTCATTTTAGTGCTTCAATTTTTGTATTTCAGTTAACTGCCAATGCAACATTTCTAACATTAACATTTCACTTTATTTTAACTTCATTTCAATTAAACGAGATCTCATGAATTATGTTTGTGTGCTGGTGCTGGTGTGTTTCTGGCTGAGCACATGATAAACTCATGAACCACAGTGAGAACAGCTGATGGATCAGGAGACAAACAGTGTCAGGAAACAGCGTGCACATCCCATGATGCTCTAGGGCATAGAAAACAATCAAAGAAAGGAGTTTGTGCTTTCACTCAACAAACTTTCATTATAAAGCACAGGCAGTGTGAGTGAATCTCATCAAAACATGTCCGGCTCATACTTCACTCCAAAACTAAAAGAAAGAACAGATCATATCTTAAACAGTCTCTTCTGCTCACGAAGCCTTCTTCAAGAATACTGTTAAAATGGTAATATTGTGAATTATTACAATCTGATAAAGTAGCTATGATAAACTTCTCTTGTGTGAATCTGTGTTAAAGTGTAATGTATTTCTGTGATGCTCTGCTGTATTTTCAGCATCATTCCTCCAGTCTTCAGTGTCACATGATCTTCAGAAATCAGATTTACTCTTCTTACTTGAGCATAAAGGCACTACGACTCTAATACTAACATGCCGTATTAATAATTCACCATTTACATATCATGATTTTAGTGGGGAAAAATGATGCAAAAACCCCACCTAAAATAGGCTTTATAATTACTTTATGCAAAATAGAATTGAGTTTGTCATTTGTTTTAATTTATCTTTTCTCTCTCTTGATTTTGGTGTGAAATACGCCACTGTCAGGTTCTGTGAGATTCATCATCACTCCTGCGTTCACATCTCCTCATGAGTTATGAAGAACACCCTGGTTGAGTCGTCTCTGATGGAGATGAAGACACTGTCTGAGTCTGGTGAAGTCCTCCTGACGGATCTGTGCGGAGGACGATGGCAGTACAGCTCGTCTGGAGCTGGTGTCTGGCTCTGATCTTCTAGAAGCTCTCCACGAAGCTGCTGGGGAACAGACCGGTCCGTCCGGTGCGCTGGAGAGTGCCCTTAAACCAGCCGTCCTCTCGCTTCTTGAGCACAAACACGATGTCTCCCTCCTTCAGCTCGATCTCGGCTTCGCTCTGTGGAGGATACGGCACAACCACACGGTACCTGACGGAGAGAGACCGAACACAGCTCTCAGTGAGGAGGATAACAGGAGAAACTCTCACACAGCTCTCCACCAGACGCTTTCAGTGACAGAAACAGACCTCTTCTGCTCTCTGAGGTGGCATTATCTGATTAAAAATAGTGTAAAAGTGTGAAATATTATTCTTTACAATAACACAGATTCACACAGAAAACAGATGCTTTATTAATTATATTATTTATATAATAATATTTCACAATTCTACAGTATTTTTGATCAAATAAATTCAGCCTTGGTATACAGAAGAAACTTCTTTAATTAAAATAAAGTCCAAATTATGCCAAACTTTTGACTGATAGTGTATAAATGTGAAATATATATATATATATAAAAAAAGTAAAATGTATTTAAATTACAGTATATATATTTCAATACTAGTAAAAACAGTCCACAAGAGGGCGCCACAGACAAACACAGATCAGACTGCATCAGGACAAACTGGGCTTTTAGAGTGCATTCACTGTTTGTTTTAACTAAAATACATAAAATCGCAAAAATAAAAAGATTTAACTTTATAAAATTGTGCTTGCTACAACATCTTAAATTTTAAGCATTCAGATGTGTATTCAGATTTGACTTCTGCACTGTAACACAACCTCATGCATAATGCAGCGCTGTGATTGGATCATAAGAGTTCATGCTCATGAATAATAATGAGAAAAGCTCAGAAAACTGATGATGTAGCTCAAAAAACCACTTTCCCTAAATAATAAACATTGTGAGCAACCTGAACTTGTTTTTTAACATCTTGAAAACATCAAAAATGGGTTTTAGGATTTCATGATCCTTTGAATGCATGGATTTAAATGTGCATTAGATCTTGAATTAGATGAATATTGTAAACTGATTTTATTCTGACAGCCCAGATCTGGAGATACTGACTCATTAATAAATGCAGCTTTGGTCTGCAGAAGAATTTTTTTTTTTTTTTTTTTTATAAAAAATAAAAAAATCAAATTATTCCAAACTTTGGAGCAGAGGGGTATAATTATTAAATGGTCAAAATTTGAATGATCATATTTGAATTCTCATCACATATTTCAATACTAGCAGACACACATCTTATTTTAGCAGGGCTCTGAACCGGTTCAAGAAACGAAAACCGGAAACGAACGATATTTTGACCGGAACAGAAATGAATGTTTTTAGTTCCGAACAGAATCGAATATTTGAAATGGACATAAACCGGTTAATAACTTTATTTTATCGTTCTGTTTAATATTTGAAATTTGCTGTCAACCAATCAGAATTCCAGCAGAACAGCGCACGCACAAGTGAAATGTCCCTCAGCTGTGAACTCAGTCAAGTCTCAATCACTAAAACACGCCCTTTACACGCCTCTCAGAACAACGTCATGCAAACTCAAAATTTCACCATCAAAGAGAAATTATCAGAAAACTAAGAAATAAGTCCCTGGAACATGCGCGATCACAAAACCAACATGATAAAAGCGGCCGTTTGTTTGCATGCTTTGTTATAAATTCACATTCAAAACTAAAGCATCAATGTTTTAACTATAGAATAAGTGATACATTGATCATATTGATTTAATTTATCAGGACTCAAAATTAGTCACACAAAAATACACTTATTTCTATTTTATTTATTTATTTTTAACGCTTATGAAAATAGCCTGCTTATTCAGTTGAGTCTGTTTCTGTTTATTAGCCACAGTATAGCCGTCACATTTAGAATGAATGATAATATCTCTGTTTTTATAAAAGTTCCCGAACAAAAACATTATTAGGCTAAATTGTTTTATGATAGGCAACGTGAGATAAACTCTCGAGACGAGGCTTGTGACAGATAATATTAAGTTACTAAACACGACTGTTAATAAGAAGCTGACGTCTGATTTCTTCAAGCAGGTCATATTTTACCATGTTTACTATGGTAACGTTAATGTTTAGCGTGCATATCTTTTTCATGGCTTATAAATATTTCTGCCTTGTTTAGTGATTATAATCCACATCGGATCAAGTTATTTCAAACACTTGCTGCTGACTGAAAGTGAGTTTTGAGCTCGATTTATTTAAAAAAGTGTTTAATACAGGTGTTAAAGCTGTTATCTTTCTGAAATGATCCGCGCTGATGCTCTCTAGACGCGGAGAAACTCCGCCTTTGTTCATAACTCCTCCTCTAGCCCCAGCTGGCCCGCTTTTGACAGTGGAAACGCGACTGGCCCTGGCACGCACTAGCACGCCCGGTTTAAGCTCGATAGTGGAAACACGGCTAATGGCATCGCCTTCAGGGCCGGATTAAGACCAAATTTGGCCTGATGACGCAGCAAAAAGAGCCTATTTTTTCTAGGCGTTGGTGTATGTGCATTCGACACTCAAGTAGAGACCTGGGAGTACCGCAGGACAATATTTGATTGGTGAATGCGGGCGGCAAGATATTATTGTGTGCGGGTTGCGGGAAAATAAAGTTATTTGCGGGACTCCCGCAAAGTGGAAATATCTAGCAAAATAAAATTAGTAGAAACAGATAAACTTTATTTATAATAGACTAAAATGAAATAAAATAGACTTTGCGGAATGGGAGGATGCTGATGAAACCATGGACAGCGACGTGTAATTCCATTCCGAAATAGCGAGAGATCCAGAGGTGGAAAAGGCGATGTCAAGAGTTTCCGAGATGAAGCAAAGTAACACGTCATGTGCATCTCCAGCTCCCAGCGCACCATTGGAGAGGGCTTCAGTGATTGAAGTCGCATAAGAGCGCAGAGACGGATTAATCTGAAGCCCTCATTAGTGAAGAACATGCTATTCCTGCACAGACTAGAAGTCGTAGTCTTCAATTTTTTTTTTTTAAATTCCGTTTATTTTTAATTATTTATTTATTTTGCTAAATATTTAAAATTGGTCTATTTTGTTATTGAGGAAAAATGATTTTTTTGTTTGTTTAATGTTTGAACAATACAAGACATTCTTAAGCAGTATAGGCTAATTTTCCTTTGAACATGAAATAAATCCAGGTTTATTATTATTATATAATTCATTAGGCTATACTATAGCCTAATAGGTATATTTTTTTATTTACATTTCTTACTTTTTTACTTTATTTCTATGTTCTATGTTCTAATTTCCATGTTCGTTCCTTTCATCCATTTAATTAAACACAAATAAAACGAAACATTTGTTTCTTTTTTTTTAATTTATAATCAACAGGGGAGCAATTGAAAAAATAACAGAGTAGCAAGCAGAATATGCAATGGATTAAACAAAAAACAAAAAAACTTACAGGCCTACTTTACCCGCGGGATTTTGCGGGCGGTAGCGGGACGAAACTTGATCGTTCGCGGGAGCGGGAGAAAATAACATATATTTCACGGGAGCGGGATAAAATCTTGCGGGAGCGGGACAGAAAAATCCATCCCGCGCAGGTCTCTACACTAAAGCGTCAGCATGCTTAACCTTTTCCTGCCCAACCGAGGACCGCAGCTCTCCTTTGATTATTCCCAACTCTGAGAAGCTCCGCTCGCCAGAGTCACGACACCATCATGCACAGATAGATGCGCTGAACAATTTCGACATAAACGTCCGAGAAAGATTTAACGATGACAAAAGCTCGTAGCTACAAGCTCTGCTGAGTCACCGGTTTCTGAGTGCAGCAAACTCACATCAGCTGATTTTGACCGATATATATGGCGAATACGAAAACTTTGATTGTGTGTGGAATGAGAAACCCAACGTTGGTTTCAGTTTCGTTTTAGTCTAAATTAATTAGTTTTGGTCTGTCTTTAATATTGCTATAGCTTCTTATATTTATAATTCTTGTTTTTTTCTAAATACTGTTAATTGAAATTATTTTGTTGTGGAGTGAGGGGAACTGAAATAGCCTTGAGGAGCTTCACAAATTTCCCAGAAGATGAACAGATTTCATTTGCTATTAACCTCAAAATAATGATTGAATGAAATTTGGAGTCGACTCTCGGACGCATATACAGCGTTACTTATAAATTTACTATTATTCTATATTCTTTATATTAAACAGCATTTTAGCATCCAGATACGATTCTGCTCGGAGTGAACCGACTGAATTTTTTTTTTCGTTTTCCAGCCCTGTATTTTAGAGCATCAGTCCACAAGAGGGCGCAGTCACTGATAGACACAAGCCAAACTACACCTGGTGCTCAAAGTGCATGGACTCTTCTTTTACTTATTTAACTAAAATTGCATAAAAAATGCTTGAGACATTTCTTAAATGCATGTGATTCACACGTGTATATGTGAGCCTATGACTGCTTCTGTGCTGCAGGGACACTGATTATAATAATAGACATAATGAGTCCTGTACATGTTATCATCTCAGTGTAAGCGTGCTGACCTCTCTCGGGACAGAGGCTTGGGCTCGGGTCGGACGGCCAGCGGTGAAGAGGAACAGGCCTGACGCACCGGAGGAGACACAGAGAAGTTAAGGTCCAGAGATCCAGACTTCCTGTGCAGCGGCTCCATCCCCATCGCCCCCTGCATCTCGCTCTCGTTGGGACAGGATCCGGCTCGGCTGTGAGCGCACGGC